>NW_017306730.1:217174-225111 GCF_000935625.1 Nanorana parkeri
GATCATCTAACAAATGTGTCCTAAACCAGCACAGTATTCTCAAAGATTCACATTCATTCTTTGAATCTGCCTCCAGCCGTCCCCAATCAAACGTTTCACATTTACCCTCAGTGTGTACATCAGGGTTATGGGCCCGCCCCCCGTCTCCCTATTGGCCTTGTTCCTCCTCCCTGGTCCACGCCCACTGATTTGACCCTCCCCGTTCGTTCCTTTAAAAAGTTTCCCCGCCATTTTCTTCACCTTCACCCTGGCTTGAAAAAGAAGTCTACACTTCGAAACGCGTAGCCATCTCATCCTGCAAACACCCGCCTTGTACCCAAGTGTCCCGCCAGCACTGGGCACGAACCGAGGTGTACACTCCAGTCTGCAACCACCATCTGGACTAATACCGCTGTCTCGCGGCAATCACGAGCCACCGGTGTCCCCCTCCTACATTACACACAGTGTGACGCTGCCGGCCCCCCAACCCACCCCACACACCGCAAAGGCTGCTGATCGCCGGCGGCATCCACATCGGAATCTGCTCTACATTGCCGCCCGCCCCCTCCATCACACACGCCAATTCATTCTGCAAACACCCGTCTCGTGCCCGAGTGTCCCGCCAGCACTGGGCACGAACCGAGGTGTATACTCCAGCCTGCAACCAATGACCGGCACCTAGATTAATACCGCTGCCTCGTGGCAATACCAGCCACCAGTGCTCCCCTCTTACATTACACATCTCCTTGTCACAGGGGAATCCCTGATATCACCTGGGAAAGTTTCTGACCAGTCCCCCTAGGGCATACCCGTCTGGAAAAATTCTCTCAGATTAGCGATTGAGAAGTACACCGCCTCTGCCTCCCCATCACCTTCAATCAATAGAACTACAGACAAAAAGACTATTTTAACAAAGATTCGCAGTCAGGATTTTCCTGAAGAAGTAGCACCATCTATCCTTACTCCTCATCGATGACCTCGCAACACTCCTCACTCAAGAGTAAGTTTCTACATTTTTTTCTTTGATTTTTTTCTTTGATGTGTTTCAAACCGTATCCTCACCGTCGCAATTTACATTCATGTTCCCTGGGGATCATCTGAACAAATTGGATCGACCGCCGAACATATCACTCGGCTACAGAAATTAAGACTGCTCCTCCCAACCTTTTCCCATTCCCTCCTCCCTGGCTCCGTAACACGCCCTCTCACTTAGTTTGTAGCGCTTCCCTACTTGATGGACTTATGTCTTTATTCAACATCAAATACTATGTAACTATGTAACACATCACGCACTTATTAAAACATACACATTACACACACACAGAAGTACTAATAAAAATTAATACATAAAACATTGCCCCCTCTCCGGCTTACCTGTTTTGCAGGGAGGTGAGGAGGAAGCGGCCGTCTAATCTGCCTGTTTAGAGGCCGCCGCCGCTGCCTGATTGTGACTGGGCACAGATCGCCTACTGAGGCGATCCGCGTCGGTCGGATCTATTTGCATTGGTGGTCCCTGAACCTGGGCTTGTGTACCCTCCCTGGCACGCGCGCCATAGGTTCGCCACCACTGCACTAGACCAAAACAAGCACTTAACCCTTGCAATGCGGGGGTAGCCCCACTGCAAGGGTTGTTTTATTCTGCCCGGAGATCTTCTTTATCTTTAATCTCAGTCTATTGTTGCCCTCAATCATTACTCCCGGTCGAACTGCCTCTTGCACAAGCATATTATATGTGAGGTCTGCTAAAAATATTTTTCCCAAAATCTATGGGATTCCAGACAAACACAAATCACAGTAATAAATGTAAATAGATTTAAAAAAAAGGTTTACTTGTACCTATTCTGTTTTAAATGCATCCCTTCTTCTTCCAAATGATGCAACATTTTGGCATATAGTTGCAGGAAAGGAAAAGCTTTGCAGCACAATTCTATTTTATTCTACATCATTCAGTTCCATCTGAAGTGTCCCCTAATCCATTTAATTTGTAACCATACCTAACATTAGGAATGTTTTTAGAGGCATTTTTATCTTAACAAGGGTTTCCCTTTCATTTAGATGGATCCTTGCAAGACAATTCTGGATCTCAGAGGCAATTGTAAGGTCTATAGAAAACTAAAGTATAGAAAAACAAAACTTTAATATACATGAAAACATGTTTCTATTTGACATAAAACGATGTGTCAGCTGACTATTCTATGTTATCAGGCATTTGAGGCAAAAGGAGTTACTCTCTATAGGATTATTGTGAAGAAAGTCTATGGCATATTGGAAGATATCATCGCCACCCCAGGCAAATCATCATTCTACTTTCTATAAACCAATTTCTGATAAGTTTACTGCCCCTTGAACACATTCTAAGTTGGGTTCTATTTATGAATGCTAACTTTTGGTGAAGTGGCTGGAAAAACAACAGAGTTTAAGCAGCAATGGGAGTGTGAACAGCACTTGGCTACCGCAGTTTACTTATTATTATTATGTATGAGGTGAGACATGCCGGAGGTTTGTGTAAGCGCAAGCGAAGGACGACCAGAGGCAGTGCCTAAGGTGTTGTGACCACTGCAAGGGTCAGATTGCCTAAGGTATATTACAAAGATGTACACTTGAGTTGATATTGTAATATGGCAACACCACAGCAGAAGGTTAAAGCTGAACTCTTGGATAAAAAAATATAGTCTTAATACAAGAGGCATGTGTATTCTTACTTCAATCTTGGTGTACTTTGTCTATTTCTCCCAGATCGTGCAGTAATCCACTGTGAAACTTTGCTTCTGTGCAGGAGCTTCCTGTAATACAGACCGGTCACTGCTATTCTCAACCTTGTGCAAGGTGACTGTTATTGTATCCGCCCCCTCCTCTAGTTTCTTGCAGGCAGCATGTAGTAGGTGGGGCTTCTTAATTATTAAATACTAATTTCATGTAGAAAAAAAAATATGGTACACCAGCATTTAAAAGGGCACATTTATAAAGCAGTGAATGTGATATTTGCCAAGCATTCACAGGTGTTGAACCATTCTCTGTAATTTATCAGCCATGTGCCAGGAAGATTGACCTGCAGTATATATTTGATAAATGTTACATGCACTTCTTTATCAATATACTCTGAATTTAACATTTGATGCAAAAAATGATCATGAGATGACATACACATATAACATACAACATACAGATTTATGAATTGATGCTAATAAGTAAGAAAGAAAAATGTGCCTTCCTGTTATAATTAATTAGCTATCGGTAGTAAAAATCATGATTGAAGATTCTGAAACATTTTATGCATTAGATTCATTACATAACATATACAATTAAATAATTTCCTGCCACAGTCAAATGTGTCTACCAGTCAGGCACAGTCTCAGACATTCAAGATAAATGACGACACAACCTAATGCATGCCATATAGGGACTGTAGGTTTGTTCTTAAGTTGAATTTGTATATAAGTATGAACAGGTACATTTTTTAAGTGTAACCGAAGCCAATTTTTTTTGGGGGGGGATAGCATAGAGAAGGGTTTACCCCATGTAAATTTTGTTCTGCTGTGTGTGCCCCTGTTCAGAAGGTTTCACCTCACTTTCTGTCCCTGTGACAATTGGATTGTGAACATTTTGGGTTGTTGTGGAAATAAGAATTGGTGATAAAGCTTCAGTGGAGAAGTCTTTTTACCATGATCACTCTTACAGGAGTGAATTTCCCCTCCTATGGTGTAGATTTCCTTTCACTTCCTGTTGTCTCAAGGACAGGAAGTGAGATTAAATCTTTCTAATGAGGATACAGACAGCAGTAAAAACCTCACAGTGACCCTCGTCTGCATGTCTAACAAGAGCCAACTTCTTGTAATGTACGTACAGTACTACAAACCAGACCCGAAAAGGTTTTCCTGCTGGCATTTTGCTGCTCAGGTGTGAACAGGAGCCATTGAAAATCCTGGGATTTCTTGTGGTCAGCATTTAAAAGCACTTTTCTAATTGCTCAAAAATGCCTTGGTGTGAACCAGGCCTTAAAGTCTCTAAAACGCCAATCCCCTTTGGGATGAAACCCCAAATGGGAGGTCATGTTTGCCTTGTTTTTCATTGATCTTCAACACCAGTATCCCAGGTGGTCAATCATGATGGCTGCCCAAATGCTCAGCACATCCCCTCTTGAGCTCCAGAGTCCATGCACAAAGCAGAGAGAGAAAACATAGTGCACACCGCTGACATATAGAACACATTTATTAAATACTACTTACATAAAAGTACTTTTAACCGGGTTGCAGCCGCTATATCAGGAATGATCCACAATCCTCTCCACAGTGTCCTTGCTTTCTCTGTGCACTCTCAAACTCCAGCCTCCACTCTATGACACTGGAGAAACTGGATTTTCAGCTGGATTGCAGGGTACTGGACTGTACAATAGTAATTTATGGGTTTTCACTTTTCTAGGAGACTGATTGTAGGCATTTGTGTATCATATACTGCTTTTCACTTATACGTTTTTTTTTGTTTGATAGCATGAGTCATGATATCCGGAAATCTGTGTCGGATTTTACCTTTGGTGCCTGTTGCTTGGCTGTCAGCCTATGGTGTTACACAGGGCTGCAGCCAATCTGCACTCCTCCTCCTCTATTTAGCACTACCTCTTGGTTTGAGCAACAAGTCTCATTTCCTTGTGCTGGACCCCTTGTTTCTCTAGCAATCCCTGTGATCTTTATTCCCTGTGCTGACTTTGGATCCCTGTGCCTTTTGGCTTCCTTGTAACCAGCTGGTTTCCCTGTTTGGCTTAATCCCGGCTTCACTCTCAGTGTTCCTGTTGTAGCCTAATTCCAGTGTGTATTGCTGAAGACCTCCCATTGCTTTCACCAGTGTGCTGTCTCTCTCTTCTGCCTTCTTTGCCTAACTACTTCAGTGTTTTTCCACTCCAACCATTGTGTGTTTGCTTCCTCCTACCTACTTGCATTCTTTGTACTATCTTCCCAGTGTATCCTCCACCATTTTATGTATTTATCCGTTTACTTCTGTGATCCAACCTTGTCTTGCTTTTGTGTTCTATACTTGTACTGCACACTCCCTGTGTGCATTTACCTCTTTGACCTGAACTTCATAGTCTACCTTCTGTGATTCTGTATCTCTCTGTACGCACATGCAACAGGCATCTCTTGCTTGTCTTTGTATCTTGTCACCTACGTTCTCCTTGTGTACCTCTAAGTTACCATTCCTGTTTTTCACTGTCTCCTGTGTCCTTGTGCTGCTTCCCTCTTCAGTGTACCCTGTGCTGTGCGTTTTGCACCTTTGCTTCTGCCTCTCTCTTCTTGTGTGCCACTGTTCCCATGTCTCCCCATGACCTACATCCCAGTCTTCACTCCAGTCCGTGACTTCAATCCACTCCATAGTCCTGAAGTCTATATTTTCGAGTGCTCCGGTCCGCAGACCGTGACAGCGCGGCACGGTATTTATGTAAGGTCAATTTTCTGGTTTTATATTGGTGGTTATAATAGTGATCCCAGATGGGGTAGATTGGTGCAAAGTTTTTTTTTCTGTTTTGTTTATATTAAAACTAAATGACAACCAAAACAAATGTCCGGAGTAGAGTCTTGTCATATGACCTGTCAAAGTAACATGACCTGACCTCCTCCAATAATGGAGCTCTGCACTCCATTGAGAAAATAATGTTTCATAGGGCTTTGTTGGCTACACACCATGGCCTGATTTTTTTGAATAGGATGGGCTACGGCATGCGTAGCACAGCCATACATAATGGAGAATGGTTAGTGATATCTGCTCTGTGTTATAAGTGAGCCCCTAAATGACAATTTCAACATTTTTCAACCAGCTTTTGTTCGCAAAAATAAACAAATAGATCAAGGTAATCTGCCACCAATTGTTAACCTACCCATACACTATTTGGTGTTACAAATGAAAGATCTTTCTTTACCACCTGATAATGCCATCAGACACTTGGCGAATGTCGAACAAAATTTTGTTTTGTTTTAACATTCGATTTTGGAATGAATGGAGTTTCCTGAACGAAAACCACAATTACTGTTAGAATTTTGTTAGTAATATAAGGCCTCATTCACACTGGGTGATTTGGGATTCCCGTGGCAGGAATCCCAGATGTGATGGAATCCCATTGAGATATGGCCGCTGTACCCGTTCAAGTTAAAGAAAGGGTGACAGCAGCAGCATCTGTAAGTGACAATCTGCATGTGATACTTGAGGTTTGGAATAGATTACTGTCCCTGGACACATCTATCCATCTTTGGCTTTCAACTAGAGCAGGCATGTATGTGGACTGTTTGAACATCTGATTAATACTTCTGGTCACACTGCATAGCCAGGAAGGAGACACAAATGTTTTTATTATTAAAGCTGTGTAGTTTCATTGAGCTAATTCAGCTTTGAATGAACATTTTCACACTGCTGGTGGTCCTCCCTGCGCACAACTCCTTTTATAAGCTGCCTAAACACATACTCTTTCAGCTTCAAAGGCCTCACCCTGGTTGACTGTATATTTTGAAATAAATTTTTTTATGAATGCATAACTGGACTAAATAGTATTTTATTTGCCTGAAGTTCCACTTTAACCCATGAAGACCAAACAGATTTCACCAATTTACTTTCATCAATTTAGTGCAGTCAGAACAACTGTTGTACTAGTTGCTAAGGATAACTGTACTCTGTCTTTTTTTTATTTTTAAGTATGACCTTAAATGAATGATACTTTTGCGCTGTTGTGCATAGTAAATGAATGACTTCTCATTTATTCTTGATTAAAATATATAGCATGTTAAAAAGCATTCTGGAGATACAATTTAGAGCGTACTAGAGAGGTCTTTAAATGGAGAAAAAAAAAGAAAGTCATGTCAACGGCAAGGAATCTGTCAAGTACCATTGTCACATTTCATCAACTTTATATACAGGATAAAGGAGGTGGGTGCATATGTCACTCCATTTGATGGCCCTGATAAAAGTTATTAATCCAAACACTCTCAGTAATCTGCTTTTGCATTATAATTCTCATAAAAGACAAGAGCCACTGTATAACTCAAAAGAAATGTGGCATTTATAATGCATCCTTTGATAGTCTGGTAATTGCACGCATCTACGCACAGCATAAATCTGCTCTGTAATATTCTTACTTTGCTCTGTCTTTCTGGTGATCAGGTTAATTCTATGCAATATTTAACTGGATATGCAGCGCTAGTAGTTCAATTTGTGTATAGTCGTGTTTACATTAAGATGAATCCACCTTTTCTACTACACTATGTGAACAAAGTCACTAAAATTAGATAGGTGGTGGCCTCAATGTTGAGTGCACAAAAAAGCTAGCTCCACCCAACTCATTAGAATGAGAGCTTGTCGGAGCCGGCAGGGATATGAAAGTCGACTATGATAAGCTCTCATCTTAATGACAGAACAGCGTCTGCTGGTTACCTAGTAACCAGCAGATGCTGTTATGTCATTAAGATGAGAGCTTAGCAAAGTCGGCTTTCATATAACTACCGGCTCTCCTAAGCTCTTGTCGTAATGACACATGGGCATCCCTGGTTACCAGGTAACCAGGGACGCCCATGTGTCATTAAACTGAGAACCCGGCGGGGCCGCTGTGATATCACAGTGGCTCCTCC
Organism: Nanorana parkeri; assembly: GCF_000935625.1. Lineage (NCBI taxonomy): Eukaryota > Metazoa > Chordata > Amphibia > Anura > Dicroglossidae > Nanorana > Nanorana parkeri. The sequence goes on from NW_017306730.1 coordinate 224,758, forward strand.
GGGTTCTCAGTGTAATGACACATGGGCGTCCCTGGTTACCTGGTAACCAGGGATGCCCATGTGTCATTACACACTGAGAACTAGGGATGCACCGCTACCGACACAAGCATCGGTATCGGCCGCGATACCGAGTATTTGCATGAGTACTCGTACTCGTGCAAATACTCCAATACAAAAAACGAGTACCTGTTCCGCGTCCGCCATCTTCAGGAACCCGAAACCGCCGCACACAGGACCTCCATCACGTCTTCAGTTAAACAAGATGGCCGCGAACTCCTTCTCCAAGTCCTCAGTCATCTGCTCCATGCTGACCTCTTCTCCCGCTGATTGGCCGATTGGATGATTGACAGGCTT
>NW_017306730.1:225769-242575 GCF_000935625.1 Nanorana parkeri
AGCGACTTTGAGGGCGTGGTGTGAACCAAGTTCACCCCAGTTTGCCCAAGTTGCAAAGCTGTCAGTTACATCTACTACACCTGGACAATCAAATACAGTAGGGGCATTCCATGTCCGGCAGCTACACATCACAAAGGAGTGTGCGTCAGTGACAGTGACAGATTATTGTATAGTGTGGCACAGCTATATCCAATTCTGCATACCTGGCTTTATATTATAAAGTTCTTATAATATAAAGCCAGGTATGCAGAATTGGATATAGCTGTGCCACACTATACAATGTTCTGGTCTGGACATGTGCTCATCTATTTTCCCCACTATGGGGATACAAGCCTTAGTTAGCAATGGCATAATAAATATTCATTTCATGTTCATGTTCTTCATTATATTAAGAAACTGACCTAAAATCATGATTTTGTATTGCTTTAGAAAAAATGTGACATGTCCCTTTAAGAAAAAGTATCAGTAATTGGTATCGGCGAGTACTTGAAAAAAGTATCGGTACTCGTACTCGCCCTTAAAAAAGTGGTATCAGTGCATCCCTACTGAGAACCCATCGGAGCCGCTGTGATTTTACAGCGGCTTCTGCTGGGTTCTCAGTGTACTGAGAAGCCATAGTGTAATGACAGAAGGCGTCCCTGGTTACCAGGGACGCCTTCTGTCATTACACACAGAACCCGTCAGAGCCGCTGTGATTTTACAGTGGCTCCGCCGGGGTCTCAGTGTAATGATAGAACGGCGTCCCTGGTTACCCGGTAACCAGGGACGCTGAACTCTCTGCAAGTGGCCGGAGCCAGCCGTGACATGGCGGTTGGCTCCGCCCAGCTGTCAGAAGCAGGCTGTTCGGCCGGCCATTCGGCCAGCTTCGAATTTCCCCTGGGCTCAGTCGAGCTGAAGCATATGTCTTCAGCTCGACTGAGCCCCTCCGCCAACTTCGGGGGCTGTATGGGCTATAGTGAATAGCCCGTACAACAGCCCTTCGGTTCTACTGAACTGAAGGGCTCCTGGGGCCGAAGCTAGCCGAAGGATCAGCCGAAGCTATGGCTAGATCCTTCGGAAGCTTTGTGAATAAACCCCTTAGTTTCTTCCCTGAAGTATATATTGCTTTTCTGTTTTCTATCGTTGCTAGACTTCACCTATTAGTATGTATATTTTTGCATTATTGTTTTTGTATTATGGCATACAATTTAGTATATGTTTTGTATTCCACTGTTATAATAAAAAACTAAAGTTAAAAAAAAAGGTATTACAGACTTAATTGTTGTGCCAGCATTTTACAAATTCCAGGAACTCTAAGGGGTCTATAAATGTTTCCACACAAGATCCATGCAACCTTCTAATTTTCATTCAATTGGAAAATTGTTTGAATCTTGAGTGAAAGTTGTACAAATCTTGCATGAAACATTTATACATAGACCCCTAAGTGTAAAACAAGTTTCCCTTAGTTTCATTAACTTGTTTCTAACATGGAAATCAGCTGATCTCTCCTAAACAGGAACTCAGACTAATTTCCTATAAAAATACTGAAGGTCAGTGGTAGCTAATGGAATGTGCTGTCTTAGGCTGGCCATACACCTATAGATTATCTGCAGATTTTCTATGGTCAGATGGAAAAAGTGCAACAGGATTCCTTCATCTACGCTAAACTGTGTGGATGGAGGAATCTCCCACTGGGCCAAGCTTCAGTATCTTGCTAGTCAGCCCCACTGGCTCTCAAAATACCTGGATATAATAATTGCAAAGAACTTGCGCTAATGGAAATACTAAGAATAATAAAATATGGATAAAAGTTTAGATTGGATAAACCTAAATATATATAAATAGATTGGTCTAAAAAGGATAGGGGAAGCAGCTGAACAAAAAGGCACTCAGCCCCTATTAGGATGTGGTATTTTAAAAAACGTACAGCGCTAACCGTCCTTCAGAGGTGCATATAAGAACTCTGACGTTCAGGTCAGGTTTTAACAAATACTAGTTAATAATTAATAATTAATAAAACATTCAGTGGAGGGGTGTGTCTCAAAATATTCAATGTGAATCAGTTGTGTGATAATACATCAAAAACAGACAATGTATACCTCAAAACAGACAATATGTAGCTTATCTAATAAAATTGTAATAAACTGTGAATATATAGTATAAACTTTATTATAACAAAAAACCGTCAAAATATTGCACCATCAAAACCACTTCTCATTGATTTCATAAAAGAACAACGTTGTTCGTAGCACTCAAACATTCATTCATACATCCTATGGGGCCCACACAGTCTACGGCAAGGCTAACACCTTGATGGTTCAAAGGGGAAATACTCCCAGTTAAGCACGTTGTTCCTATAAGTAATTATACCCTTAGTGAACGGTAATCTTGGATCGGAAGTAGTGTTGCAGATCAACTTTAAGATGTAGCTATTTCTTTCTGCAGGTGATACATCAGGGGGTGCTATGAATAGTATCGGTTTGCTGATATTTGAAAAAGAAAGGAAGCTGAAATAGTAATCTGTAACAAATTCAGACAACATAAGAAATTGGTCGTTAGGCATCTTAACCGCAAATGGGATATCATGTTCCTGGAGTCATACCTAGAAGCAGGAATGATTCCAAGAGGACTAAGGGAAAGAGTGATTCCGGCGGAACATTTGCATAACGACAGATTTCTACAGGAATGGCAAAAACAATGTGTTGAACATGGTTTGAACATCATTAAACTTATAATTGAGGAAGAGAAAATACAAATGCAATAATTGCAACAACAAATAGAGGAGAGCTCTTTAAATCTAGAACCCCTAAAAGACCATGATTCTTTTAAAAAACAAAATGAATTCCTACGTAAGGAGATAGAGAGGATTCAAAGGAATTGAAGACAGGTTAAACGAAATACCAAAGAGACCTCGATGATTGGGAACGAGGGGATATTTTATCTATCAACTAAAAGAGGGAGGAGCCACTCTAGAAAGAGACAATCTAAAAGTGAAGAACGTTATATCGAAGAAACAAGTGAAAGTGAAGGGGAACACACACGTAAGACAGTTCGTTTTTTAGATTCAGAGGAGGAGGGATCGGTGTAATTCAAAGGACAAGAAAAAATAGAAGAAAAAGGAGAGGGAAATCCAAAAAAACAAGACAGAAGTCGGGAGTACAAGATAATGACGAGACAAACAAATCGACGCACATAAGTCAGGACCACCCACAGGGGGAAGAAACATCCCTAAATATGATTAATTTAACATATTTCAAACTAAAAAGTTATCACATAGACCTATTAAAACGGGGTCTATCTTTTTCCCCTGTTGATGGAATGGACGAATTTACCATTTTCAAAGACTTAAATGTATTCTTGAGGAGAGTATATTTGAGATACATACACAAACGTAAAGTAACCAATCCCCCATCTTTGGAAACAAATAATAAAACTGCAAGAGATGACTTAGACATCCAAGCTCTAAAAGATCTAGAGGCCCTCCTTGAGGAGAATCAAGGAGAACCCCTGGAAGATCCCTTTACGGGGAACACTTCCTTAAAACTGAAATCAAAAACAATGCCTACCCTGCCGAACAACAGGCATATTTCCCTCTTCAAAGACCTTGTTCAGAAAGATCTAAAAGAAACAACCTGGGATATTAAAGGAAAAGATAATTTAACCCCCCTGGAAAGGAAGGCCCTTAGAGAACTGAAAGATATACCTGGACTGATTATAAAGAATAGCGACAAGGGGGGAATGTGGTACTTATAACAGAAGCTATGTATGTAACAGAAGCCAAATGCCTTCTGAATGACAGAGAGACCTATGAGAGATTAGACAGTTCCCCTTTTAAAAGATTACTTAGTGATTATAATTTTAAAATTAACATGGCAAACGATGTGGGATTATTATCGATAAAAGAGTCTGGCTTCCTTAAAACGAATACATTTAACACACCAACGTTCTACATCATCCCAAAAATCCACAAAAACAAAAAAAATCCACCTGGGAGACCCATAGTGTCAGCGGTGGGAGGTCCCCTTGAAAACTTGGGCAAATACTTAGACCATCTCCTAAAAGAAATGGTATTTAAGCTGCCTTCATTTATTAAAGATACAGGGGATGTACTAAATAAAATCGAAAATCTAAAGATTGAGAGTGAGGCCATACTTGTGGGAGTGGATGTGGAGTCACTGTACACATCCATCCCACATGAATGGGGCTTGAGAGCAGTTGGCTATTTTTTGGATTCAAGTTACCCAGAGATGGCAGCACAGAACATGTTACATAGTTACATAGTATTTGAGGTTGAATAAAGACATCAGTCCATCAAGTCCAACCTATTAGGATCTCATTCTAGGAGTACCTGTACCCCTGTATATTACGGTCCCTTAAGAAATCGTCCAAAAGTTTCTTGAACAATCCCAAATTATTTGCTGAAATCACCGCCTGAGGCAGTGAGTTCCAGACCCTAACTGATCTTACTGTGAAGAACCCCCTTCAACCCCCTGTGCTGGAATTTTTTTTCCACCAATTTTAGGTGATGGCCTCTAGTTTTTGTAATGGAGTTAATTTTAAACTGTTTATCGCTAATGTTGCTACCACCCTTGAAGATTTTGTACATGGAGATCATATCCCCCCTTAATCTCCTCACCTCCAATGTGAACATATTTAAATTTAGTAGCCTTGTTCCTCATAGAGATGCTAGAATTTGCACTCTCTAATAATTATTTCCAGTTCTCTGGATCATACTACAGACAGCTAAAGGGAACTGTAACACCTGGTGTGAGGTTGGGGTTTTGTGGATCACAACTGCGGAGGCCAATCAGACGGAACCCTGGTTTCACTCCCAATCTTAACGGGGAGTTAGGGTTCAAGCATCACAGCCAAAATAAGCAGAAGTAAAGGGATGGATGGGATTATTACTGCATAACCCCCATCAAATGTAACAAAAATAGAAGATGTAAGGTTCAGGTTGTCAATTAGATTAGTATCGATAACAGCTATGGTTTAGAGGTAGAGTTGTATTCTCTAAAAGGACCACTAGATGGAGCATGCGAGTTAATCCAGCTTCTCTGTACACACAGTTTGTTAAAGTCAATGGTGAGCTATATGCCAGGGTACTTGCGGTTAAATGGAGTATCAGGAGGAGCTGGGGGTCCAAGTGCAGTTCGTTGAAGGTCCTCTGTAGAAAGTATCAGTGTTGGATTGTATGGGGGGTCCCAGGAGACAGCAGGCGTTCAGTCTTCAATATTGGAACGCCATACTGTCTCACTGGGGCGTTTATATAGGGCTAAGAGGCGGGGGGAGGAGCCGCCGAACGAGACGAGGCACTTCCGCGTGCCAAGGTGGAACGCACCCGCCGTCCGAACCCGGAAGCAGATGCGCGCGCACCCTGCCGGAACGCAGACGGCCCGTCCCGTGAGGCAGAACCCTGTACCCCCCGATTCCCAGGTGAGCGGGGACGGCGGTTGCCGTTACAGGAACATCCATGGGAGCACCATGGACACCTGCCTATGCATGCTTACACCTTGGATTCTTGGAAATAGAGGTGGTTTATTGCCACCACCTATTCCTGAGCCATGCCAAAACATGGCTCAGGTATATAGATGATGTGTTGATGGTATGGCAGGGCAGTGAAAGTCAACTAAAAGAATTTATCTCAGAATTAAATGTTAATGATCGAAACCTAAGACTAACATTTAATTCCAGTGATTTAAAAAAATCCAGTTTTTGGATTTGATGATTAAGATTGGAACTGGGAGATTGACCACTAGAACCTACAGAAAGGAGACCGCAGCCAACACCCTACTTCATGCAAGCAGCCACCACCCCCTGTCACTCAAGCAAGGAATCCCCACAAGACAGTTCCTGAGAATTAAAAGGAACTGTACTGAACATAAAGACTACGTAATGGAGTCTAGATCCCTATATAATCATTTTAGATAGAGGGGATATTCGCATAGAACCTTCAGAACAAGTAAAACAAAAGTAGGAAAGAAAACCAGGGTAGAGATCTTAAAGGGTACAAATAATAAGGAGGGGGAACCAAGAGAAAAGATGGTAAACCATGTAAGAATGATCACACAATATGGGTCAGGCTGGCCAAAGTTGAGACAAATCTTTGAAAAACACTGGCATGTTCTCAATCTGTGTCCGACACTTACTGACATAGTCGGCCCTCGTCCACTCCTGACAGCAAGTAGAGCTAAAAATGTAAAAGACCATTTAGTCAACTCTGAATACAGACCAAGTAAAGATACTTCGTTCATGTCAGGGTTACCAAAAATAAAAGGAATGTATTCCTGTGGTAAATGCCACATATGTCCATATGTGGAGAAAACTAAACATTTTCAAGATTCGGAGGGTATAAAGTCGTATCAAATTACTCAATTCATCAATTGTAATACAGACAAAGTAATATATATGTTGGAATGTCCATGTAAAAAAACATACGTTGGGAAAACAAAATGACAGTTACGTATATGTATAGGAGAACACCTAAGGGACATAAAAAATAAAGACATAGACAGCCCCATAGCAATACATTTTGCAGATTACCACAATTCTTCCCCAGAAGGCCTGAGGGTGAAGGGTATCTACGCCTTAAACCTGCCACCAAGAAGAGGAAACTTTGACAAAATACTCCTACAGAAAGAAAAAATGTGGGTGTTTTCCAATACAACAACAATGGAAATATACCTTTACTCTCTCAGATGGATCGATCAATCCAATCACTTATCCCTCCCCTTCAATATCGGTCAATTAGACAAACTACCTGGCAGTTTTTAGATAGTGTACGAATATGAATAGCCCTGTCTGTTGAATGCTTTTGGTATGAAAGAATAGGCAGATGGTGTGTTTTTTATAAATATGTAGCCCTTATCAACACTCTATCCTGAAGCGGCCATCCTGAAGCGGCCATGGACAAATCTAATATCTGCGGCAGCGCTTAATTACAGGACTTCCTGAATCCAAAAAGAAGGGGTACGAGACAACTAATCGTGAGTAGGGTCGACTATAAAACAGTCCTGTACATGTCTCCCCCTTGAAACAATTTAATATCAGGATGAAATTGCTGTTATTGGAACGTTAGAATAACTCACAAATCAAGGTGAACGATACATCGGAAAATCAAGGAATGAAGTCTGCGTGTGGAGGTCAATGAACATACACTTGATACAATTGAATCCAACTATTCATAAGTCACATTGATCACAGAGACTTTCTATTTCAAATATCAGCAAACCGATACTATTCATAGCACCCCCTGATGTATCACCTGCAGAAAGAAATAGCTACATCTTAAAGTTGATCTGCAACACTACTTCCGATCCAAGATTACCGTTCACTAAGGGTATAATTACTTATAGGAACAACGTGCTTAACTGGGAGTATTTCCCCTTTGAACCATCAAGGTGTTAGCCTTGCCGTAGACTGTGTGGGCCCCATAGGATGTATGAATGAATGTTTGAGTGCTATGAACAACGTTGTTCTTTTATTAAATCAATGAAAAGTGGTTTTGATGGTGCAATATTTTGACGTTTTTTTGTTATAATAAAGTTTATACTTTTATAAATGATCACTGGTCTCGGTCTGTTCAGTAACCACTTTTTTTAGTGATCCTCACTTGGAACACTGCCTTCCTTTTCTCTCCATGCTATTTTGGTTACATGACCTTGATGACCACTTCTATGGGCTCTGAAAGTGGCATAACTAGTAGGGATGCACCGGTACCGATACTAGTATCGGTATCGGTGCCGATACCGAGTATTTGGGTGAGTACTCGTACTCGCCCAAATGCTCCGAAGCAATCACGGGGCCCCATACAAAATTTTGCTATGGGGCCCTGTGATTTCTAGTTACGCCCCTGTATGAGGACCTCAAAATTTGCATTATGGTTGTTAAGTGACCAGTTTGTTATATCGTGCTTAGATTTTTTTTAATGCTGAACTTCAGGTTAGCTGGACAGTTAAACACACAGATGAAAGGAAACTGTTTTACAGGCTTATCAAAGTATATACATCACTGGACCTTGTAGGAACCAGTCTGTACAGGTCATGAAAGGTGGAAAGTATGTTTTATACAAAGGTAAGTTAGTTCCATCCCCTCCCTCCTCTAGCCTGAGTAGAATGTTATGAATGTGGAACTTGAAACTCACATTCTTATGGTCTCGCGTGTAGGAGGTTTTTGTACAGTAGACATGGCAGACAACAGTTACAAAGAATCATCAGTTTTATTGCATCCATTTTATTAGACAAGAAACGTGAATACAAGATGTAGAAAGCAAGCTTTAAAAGCCAATCAGCTGCAGTAAACAAATATGGTAGAACACTTCTGCATTTTCTACATATATTGCAGAGTTCCGGTGACATACGACCCATTGTAAAACATCAGTGCCTGTGCAAACCATTTTCTTAGAATATGGCTTCACCGGCTTCCAGATGGAGACTCCTGGGAATGGTGAATAGCACATCTATAATCCTGACCTTACACAAGAAGAGTTTAATTGGCCAATTGAGCCATTCTGAGCCAATTGAGCCATATCCAATGCAATATCATATGGTCGTGCTTGTTTACATTTTTTGACAGTTTTTAAATACAATGGCAAATAAAAAGCAGTTACAAATAAAAATAAGAGTTGTAATAAAGGGATAAAGAATGAAGCTGATATACAACTAATAAAAATGAAACCCTGACATACATGTACGGAGCTCAACCTACCAACTCAGTACTTCAATATTTTATCCAGGCATTGCTGTAGTTCACCAATCCTTTTCATTAACTTTTGTTAGTAATTTGACAATCTGGGAACCTCTTTTTGTAAAGAGTTGTTCCAAAACACGCCCACTGAAGGCCAGGGTTGTCCCTATAATGAGGCAGCCTGAGGTGGTTGCTTCAGGCACCATCTCATTGGGTCATGTGCTGCCCACTTTCTGGCAAGAGTGTCCTAGGTTACTCAGAGCTTTTAGCAACCTGGGACATTCTGACTGGTGTCTCAGGGATGCTGGACAGAGGTACAGTGCACCCCCTACCCCCCTCAGAAACATGCACTACCCCCCAGTAGTGTGCTACACTAGCACATGTCCCCCCAAACATGTACCGGCACCCTCCACCTCAGGCGGTGAAAAGTATAGGGGCACCCCTGCTGAAGGCTGTTCAGTGTCACTCACATATAAAAAGAAAATGCAGTGGAGGTGCTTCTTCGCAAGCCTTGGAATTTGAATCTGATTGGCTAGGGAAGACATTACTCAGCACAGATTCAAGAATCAGACTCATTATCCCGAATGTGAGCAGCTCTCTGGATTCAGGCTGCACGAGATTACTCAGTTGCTAGATTACTTTAGCGTAGTTGCATCATTTCCTAGCTAGCATTAGCAATGCTGTCAGGAATTTGCCTTTAGTAAATCAACCCCACTGTAAATTTCAGGAAATGTTGTTGAGTATTACAAACTTGTAGGAAAATGTTATGGGAATAACCAATCAAAATCTTACAGTGTATGGTCAGTATAAGATTATCAATATATGGCTTAGCAATAAGTGCAAAATAAATGTCCTAGGAAGCCAAACCAAAATATAGTGGCAATCCATGAAAAATGTATTGTACAGCAATATAATTACTGGATTAATATCATTTTATGACAGTGTTTTTAGAACACTTGTGACATAAGTCATTTAAATAACCCTCAGATATCAGTTTTATAAATACATTTATTGTAAACCATTCGTAATGTCATATAGCACACACAGAGACATATTTGACATCAAAAGCCATGCAGCATATGGGACCATAAGGTTGGCGCTAGTACATGGATGCAGCATGGCGTTCTCAGCTAAGCAAACGGACACCACCCTTCTTATATAGTTTGAAGTAAGCGTCTATTTATTGTGTCACAACAAATATGCAACATATTTAGCTTCTCTGCCATACCTTATGGATTTATGTACTGGGTGTATTTCATGATGTTAGAGATTACTTAGATCAGTAATGTAAAGTGCACTTATTTCAATGTAGGTTTTTTCCAGAAACATGGATCACCTGTCTGCTCATTTGAAGAAACATCCCATCTTCTCATTAATTGTATGTTTTATATATTCAGAAAGTGCAGTTTGGCCAAGGAAAATTGTCACTATGGTGCATTTGACAAAATGCCATCTTTTTCATGGACCATTCAAGATAGATCCTAGAACTCATCATGAAAAAAGTTGTCAGTTGAGGTCTTGGCATGTGAATGAATATACACGTGAATAAAAGTTTCTATAAAAGTGCTTTCCCTTTTTATTTAACAGCGGCATCTGTTTGGACCAAATCTTTTTTGGAATAGAATGCTAATGATTTTTTAAAAGCAAATGTAAATCCAAAACCTTGACCTCAGTCAGTAGTATCAAATATGTCAGTATCTCAAGGTAAGGAATTTCACATATAGTAGCATGTTACCGATAGATTGTTTTTACATCATACTGTATAGTTCAGGTTTACATTCATTTTGGTACCACTTTTGCCACATAGCAAACCCCCCCATTTTTATTAGAATGTTTGTTTTTATTTCCACCAATATTAGGCGTGTAGCGGGTGACTGCTTTTTCTCTGTACATGTAATGTTTGTAAGCAAGGAGTAAACAATAAAAATGGGACCTGCAGATGCTACATAACACAGTGATATGCAAAAACTTGAAAATGGTAATAAACAGTAGAGAAATCTTTTTTTACAACACTGTGTTACAAAAGATTGATGCAAAAATTGAAAACTTCTTTTTCACACAATACGTTTCATATCTACATCACACTTCTTTTTTAGCCATTAGTAAAATGTCATTGCATATTTGCTATAATTTTAAATATATTCAGATAGATGGAGAGTTGTATTTTGGCACCTGGTTTATCCTGCTAATTATATATGGGTAAAGTACAAAAGGAGTATATTGTTCACCCTATTTATAGTCCAGTGAAGCTGTGTTAACTTCAAACAGCCAATCAGGTATAGGGAAGAACAATTTCAAAAAGGATCTTCCCTTGGACATGATTTGATGTCTGGACACTTTTAGTAGGCTACGTTTAATAATACTTCTTTAGTATTCAACCCCACCATGTAATAGCAATAACTAGAAGATATTTTAAGTCCAACTGGAGGCAAAATATTTTTGAATAGACTTGGGAATTAAGTTAATACTACTGTCAAGTTTTTATTGGTGTCCACGACCTTAGGGGTCCTAGTGAGGTTTACGCTCACTTCCTGCCCCATGGCAGCAGGATTGAGAAGCTTGGTTGTCACTGGGAAAGGAAGTCACATAAAGTAATAATATCCTGACGGAAGGTCAAATCCTTATCCATTTCAGTAAAATAAAAATTTGGATGCAGCCTATATGCCAGCTGGACTAATTTCCTATGACTTCCTGTCCCAACAGTAAATGGAAGGAATTCTCCCCAATGGTAATACAGACATCAATAAAAACATAACAGGAGCTCTATCCCTTCTTCACTGAAAACGAAAATAAACGATGTTGGGCCTAAATGAGAAGCTGTGACCTCACCTTACCTTTTAAACTGGTCCCAGGTTCACAGGGCAGCCACCTCCATGTGACTGCACACATCCCTGGATTATATTCAGAGAGCCCCAGGATCCCCATATAGCTCAATTATGAAGAAGTAGGACCAGGAGATAGCAAATAGCATGAAAACAGCACCAGGAGTATAATATGATTGCCAATAAGACAAAGAGTAATCAATCCTGTTTTTTTTCTTCTAGTGAGTTAATTACAATAAAACTGTTATAAAATAGCCACTTTAAGGACTTATGTAGAATCTTTTGTATTTGGAAAATTCACCATATCATATGAAACTGAGAAGCCTGGAGAAGTACTATAAGCAAAAGGTTCTCACCAAGGCACCGTATAGTTCCAGATCCTAACAGAGTAGCAAAAGATAAATTCAGTCCTGGTAAATTTGTCTTCATCTGGACAGCAAAGGCTCCCCAAAACTCACTAATAAAAAGTCAATTCAGGGGCAACCAGAGGGCTTTAAATAGTTTTATAACAGATGAACAGTATGTACATGATGTATAACTTTGAATGTAAATGATCCAGTTGCACATTCATTACATATGCAATACATAAGATAAAGATTAAGAATATAAAACGGTTTCATTTTTTATGTTGTATAAAAGAACCGATAATGAAATGTAGTCGCTAATTTGTGAATTACAGTTGATCAAGCTGTGACCCATCATACATTTTCTGCTATACTTGTTTCTACCTGGTGACAATAGGATGAATTGGATGAGATGGATGAGATGTTTTAAAAGCTTTTGTTTCCCCTTTAACCCTACAGGCTGCCATGTTGTGGGATGAGCCGATTCATTCAATTAAATGAGTGACCACGGTATTGGTAGTTTATGGTATGTACTCTTTTGCTTTTTCACATTTTACTCACACCTCTCAACTTTTTATATGTCTATGACAGTCATTAGTCAACTGGGCTATGTACGGTAATAGTAGAAAATCAAAAAAACAACTGAACTTGCTAATGATTCTGAAAATTCCAGCAATAGTGGGATATTCTTTGCCATTTAAATCCTTTAGGAAGTCCAATCCCCATAGTCCAGGCTCATAAGGCTAAAGCACCCAAATTAAAGTGTGAATTGTAAAACATGCACCTCATTGAGGCAGGTGTGAACTTGAGCTATGTCACCAGAGGTGTAGAATTGCCAGGATAAAAATTACCATTGTTATTGACCATTAAGTGGCGTATTTTGAACCGTATGTGTTCTCCATTCAAACTGTGTATTTTATTGTCCCAAAACAGTGGGGATGATTTACTAAAGGCAAATAGGCTGTTCATTATGTAAGAGAATTTGCACTTTGCAGGGGATGTTTACCCTTATTTTAGTGAATGAGGTGAAGCTCTGCTGACTTCCATTACCCAATCATGTGCAAGCAGAAATACAGTTTTCTTTAATTTTCCTTGGACATGATTGTAGAGTCTTCACAAAGTGAAATTTCACCACATTAACCAAACTAAGGGAAACTTCATCTGAAAAGTAGAAATTCCCTTGCAAAGTGAACAACCTTTGCAAAGTGAACAACCTTTGCAAGGACATTCGTCCCCATTGTCTCATCCGGAATTAGCCCTCCTTTTTTAGACCATCTATTTGTTCATCAATGGTTTTGTCTCCCCAACAAACTTGTTTCTAACCTTTTTAAAAAATGCTAAATATTGTATTTTTATTTATTTTTTATAAACTTTGAAAAAAAATTATATATATATTTTTTTGGTTTACTGTTGGGGGCTTTGGGGAGATATCAGGGGTCTAAACAGTCCCCTGATATTTCCCTTTTAAAATAGAAAAAGAGATTGAGGACACAGAGTCCTTAATCTCTTTTTCTGCAGCCCCTGTTATAAATGAACAGGAAATCCTCTATACTGAGTGTTCCTGTTCAGTCATAACTTGTGGAGATAGTATGTTTACCATGTCCACAATCATGAATGAACAGGAAGTGATGAAGATTACTTCCCATTCTTTCATAATTGAGGATATAGCAAACATACTATATCCTCAATTATTTACAGTCAGCGATCATTGATCACAGAGTATTTGTACCGCTCTCCTTCCGAACTCGCTGTCACAGTAGGCTGAGCGAGTGGCCCCACCTCCTGTGACAGCTGGCAGCGGTCTCTGCCCCCATACAGCTCTCCTGATCTGTCACAGGAGGCTGCGTGGGGAGAGCCCGGCCTCTTGTGACACGCAGGGCCGCTTACATCGCTCTCCTCCCCCTCGCCACTCGGCCTCCTGTGACAGTTTCTCTCCTCCCCGCTGGATGCTGCTCTGTGTCAGAGGGAACACAGAGCAGCGCCCAGCGGGGAGGAGAGAAACCAGGCATGCACCGCAATTTCAGACGAAAGATGGCACTTTTGTCATTTTGCCAAAAGTGCCATTTTCGGCCGATATGTTTCGGCGCCTGAAAATCCGGTGCATCTCTACTAATAACCCTCATCTTGTGTTATAGCAGGTTGCAGAAAGTTCCATTAGATACTGGTCAGTGTGAGTGGATTTACTGTACAATAAGTATACACATTTACATCCCTTTTACTGTATATTACATAGTCCAAAGACCTCAAGTTGAGCGTGACATTAGTGGTAACTGGATTAGGGTGAATGGACTTTCTACATGTGGTTCATTTCCAGACCATTATGTAACCAGAACAAAATAAGCGGCTTGTATTATTGGTGTAAAAATAATAAGCAAGTCCAGATGTTTTTGACTTACTACGACTAAAATTCCCAACTCAAACAGTGTGTGCTGTGTATGGTTTAATTGAACTTTTGGTGTTTGAGATTTCTGGGTTGGTGTTCAGTGGTGAAGATTCCAGCTGCTCACACTAATGCATAAGCACAAAAGGGAAATATTTAAATAGCATCTAAGTATCTCCTCCTGTCTTCCTCCGGATATTTAGTTTACTGTTTTATGAATTTAGATTTATACAACTTGACAACTAATGCAGTACATTCTAATGATTTCCCTATTCTGATTTAAATAAAAAAAAAACAATATTAGCTGAAAATCAGGCTTTAAAGCAACTCTAATTCAATTTTTTTTACTGATTTCTGAATAATTATTTGTAAAATGTTATTGCTACCCATCTTCCTTTTTTTGGGAGGTTTACTTTTACCTCCCCTACATATTACTATCAGAAAGTGGGGCAGAATTCCCTAATCTAGACAAAAAACGCAATAAAACACTTTTTAGTAGAATAGAGAAGAAGTATGGTGGATACTTATTGCTGTCAGTAATACCAGCCTACCTAAGTATCTAACCCTTCCTCACGTGATGTAAACCAAAAAAAAACTTTGTTGCACAATATATGTCATGGCTGAAATTTAGGGCTTTAAGTGTTTTTTGTCCTTCTGACACTGACACCTGGGACCCATTAGGCACTGAATCCAAAAGTGCATATTACTCTTCTTAAAACCAAAATAGTTGCTCTATGTAGTAAATATAGTAAGTTTTTGGCTAAAGCATGTGCGTACAAACATGTACAGCCTTTAAACACCTCTCTCAGCCCCTATCAGAGCAGTCATTGCTATGTACTGCTGTATAGACAGCATTTACACTACTCCGAATGCTTCTAAACAACATCATTTAGAGCATCGTGCTACTGGCCTGGGCATAGCATTCACACATCAAGCGATAAACTCCCAAATTATTATCAAATTTGTTTTGTACAATTGTATCTGCGTTTATACAATATTTACAATTTATCTCTATCATGATAAAAAAAATACAGTATAAGGTAACATAAACAATGGAAATGCATGTGAGGCCACATGGCTTCCCTTTATCTGGGATGAGCAGATGCTGTTGTCTGTAATGTGTAGCGTTGGCTAACCGAGATTATTTTTCTTCCGCTTGCTCGGACTGTGGCTGGGGTCTGGTTTCAGTTCATGATACTGCACCTGTTTAAACACACAAGAACAAAACAAAATGGTTAAATGGACGCACTCTTGTAATAGAAAAAATATGGGGAACCATTTTTTTCTGCCGGAGAACAAAATCAAAGCCTTGCAGCACAATGAATTGCTACAGCTGGAATGAAGACATAATAGATGGAAAAATGAAGCCAGGAACCATGTCAGGAATAAGTCACATTTACCAGGCAATACAAGGATATGCGTAAGCTTTTTCCTACCACAAATCTCAATACAAATTAATAAACTAAACATGAGATTGCGATCCATCACGGGAGTGAGTTTGGAGTGGTGGTTGCTTTACAACACACACACACACAGGGACCATAGGGGACAAAAGTAGCCACCCTCCAGAAGGGAGGACAGTGTCAGCACCAATTCAGAGATGATTTGAGGATCTACAGCTGAGTGATACACAAATAAGAAATGTTTTTATTGACCTTACCCTGCAAACACTTGCTGCTATTTTGGCTCACCTCTTTACTTTTTATCTCAGCTCACCTGGTGTTCTGTCAACATGACAGCTTTTTAAAGATCCTTTCCTTTGCTGATACAGCACAAAGTAAAAGGGTGACTGAACTCCTCACCTTCCTAGCAGCATATACTCACCTTTCTGTGAGACCAACTGTGTCTCTTTGATGAGCTGCTGGGAGATAAGTGAAATATCTGGCACTTCTGGGTATGGGTGAGCATGTGACTCACTCCTCTTTCTAAGTTTATATAGCGGGGGGGGAGGGGGTTAAGTAATTATTTTACTTTAGACTTATGATGCCGACCTGGCCACCTGCTTAATAAAAATATATAGACTACAAGAGTCTGTTTTACTACTGAGCAACCACAATTTAATTTCTCTGTCTTAGTATTTTTAGCATGTTGCTGTTTTAAGGGTTACCTGGGTGTGAGTCAGGGACCAGTCTTAGGTACCTTATCAAAATCTCCATAAAGCCATGGAACGTTTTATATCACTATGAAACAACCCACAGAGCTGTTGGTCGAATTATCTGGATTCTGGGTATGTTTGGGTGAGCAGTAAGGAAAGGAAGGGAGCAGGTTTAAAAAGTTTATGGCAAGTAGTAGAATGCTTTCTCTAGACATGTATTCGGTCCCAGGGAACTAGCACTAAACTTTGATTATATTCCCTCTGATTATTGCTCTGTACTATATGAAATGACTCACCAGCTGCACATCAGATGGAACTCTGGTAAGGAAGTCGAAAATTTCATTATTATCAATTGTGTAGGGGCTTCGAATTTTCTTTGTAAACTTATTGATTCCTACAAAAAAAGAGTAAAGAAAACTGTAAAAGTTTAGCTCAAATATATGGAAATACTCTCTCATGCATCTTTGCACTGATGAGTAAAGAAAATAATGTTAATTATAT
>NW_017306730.1:242795-276583 GCF_000935625.1 Nanorana parkeri
TATATAGATATAGATATATAGATATATATATAATGTTCAAACCACATTTTGACATGATCATTACATTCAAACTTAGCATAGTAACATCGTTTCTTGCTACATACATACATAGAGGTTTTATACAATGTTCTCGATAAAATAAAACTTTGCTCCACCTTTCAGCTGGGCCTATATTGTGATGGCTAGCTGCATTGTACAATACTGAGACACTGGAGGGGTGGGGCCAAGCTTGACAGCTATAGGAAAAGTCAAGACTTACATATAGTTTCTGCTACCTCTATGTATCATGAAATGCCAAGATTGAATAGTCCAGGCTTCAGACACTTTTATTTAAAATATGACTCCATATAAAACCCCTATATGCTTAGTGCAGACATGGGAAATGATTAGAGCCTTTGTTAGTTTTTTTTTGCTCTACATTACACTTTATTATTAGAACAGTTGAGGAGGGTTTCTCTTGTCTGTCCTGTATTGTTGCTGTCCGTGAACTCACTGGTGATATTTTCTTAGTTCTTGTTGTGTAACAAGGACAGGAAGTGAAGAGAGGGAAAAAGATATCAGTCAAAACCCAAAAGAAACTCTAACTGTTCCTACTCTTTCTGAAAATAGGTTTTTCCAATACTTACTGTATATAGTTACTTTGTGGCATGCTAGCTGTCTGGGTCAACCCTAGGCTGATGCACTGTGATTACATATACTTACCCATTTTACAGTGCCAAAATGTTATAAGAATATATATTTTGTTGAATTCTGTATTAAACATGGTGACATCACACGTGTATGCTGCACACATTTATGCAGCATACACGTAGATACATTTTTGGGTGCTGTATACGGTTAATTCTGAAACTTCTTGTGATCATAGGTTACAGTTGGGGCCTGCTGGGAAGCAATAAAAGCAAGAACAATTGTGTTGTTATCTCTCTGATAAATGTATAGTCACAGAGAGATAAAATTTTACATATGGCATGAGTAGCAATGAACATGCACAGTCTAAACTCATTGAATTGAGTGGAGTGTTTATCATTTTTCTGCGTAGGGTTTGTAGTCTATGTTAGAATATTTGAAAATGCTATAGATGCAAAATCTGTCTGTCTATAGGCAGCCTTAATCAAAGTCTAATTGGTCCTTTCAGATGCTGGGTGTAACTATTTTAGTTGCAAGAGATTTTGATATGTGCTGAAAGTAACTAGGCTTAAAGTGACACTAAATTCAGGAGTTACATCTTAAAAATACTATTAACAAACATGTAACTTATTTGTGTATCACTCAGCTGTAGGTCCTCAAATCATCTCTGAATTGGTGCTGACACTGTCCTTCCTTCTGGGGGGTGGCTACTTTTCTTCCCCATGATGGTCCCCATTGTAAAGTAACCACCGATCCAAGCTCGCTCCTGTGATGGACTACAATCTCATGTTTAGTTTACTAATTTGTATTGAAGTTATAGTCTATCACAGGAGTGAGCTTGGAGCGGTGACTATTTAACAACACACACAGAGACCATGGGGAACAAAAGTAGCCCCCCTCCTGAAGGAAGGACAGTGTCAGCACCAATTAAGAGATGATTTGAACATACATTTTTGTTAATAGATAAGGTACATGAATGCATTTTTAAGATTTATCTCCTGAGTTTAGTGTCACTTTAAATAAAACTAGTAATGCTAGAAATATGTAGGCTGCCATTGTTGACTTCTCTCTGAAAAAGATACTTAGTTGGCTGGGATGCCTATTCTTTAGTTGTTACACGTTCAAGATACATTTTTGTTAATAGAGTACTTGAATGCATTTTTAAGTTTCAGCTCGAGTTTAGTGTCACTTTAATATTTATTGATTTGCCTATACTATAGTAATGGCTGCAAATAATAAACAATGGGTAAAGTAATTTTAGCTTCGGTTCAGTAGCCAGCCAGTGAAAACAAAATTGTCAAGTCATGTTGTGGCAGAATGTGGATGATCTGGCCTCGTTCTCTATGTGCTGGCAGAAGTGCTGTCATGTGGGAAATCTCTGTGAAGACCTTTGTATCTAATAAATGAAAAGAGCCAACACTTGCTTCAATCTCTTTAGTGCTGGCGTGGCGTGTCATACATTATGTTGTAGTCACTACAGCATAAAGCCATTAAGCATGAAGAGGTCCGTTAGGGACAAGGGGAAACGGTCTGTTTTTAGTAACATTAACAAATTGTTTCTGAGCCCTACATTGTGAAGCACTGACATGTACAAAGCAATTTTTTTACGTGTATGTTTCCAGAGATCACACAAATAAACAGAATTGTATTATGCAGGTATACAGCAACTGAAGCTTTACAACATTCATTTAAACATGTCATAGAGCACAGGGCCATCTTTAATATTGATTGAACCCTGGACAAACATTTTCTTTCCCCCCACCTGCCATGCCCCCACCATGCAATTTTGCCCATACATACGTCCATACGGCAGGGGCAGAGCAACGTAATGTGATGCCGAACAGAATGGTGCCGCGTGTGCATCTCTTGCGGGCTCAAGGTACATCTGCTTTGGGCACGACAACAATGACTGGGCCTAGGGCAACTGCCCCTTTTTTCCCTGCATTAAAGACATCCCTGATAGAGCAACTTCAAGCATCATCTAAATTTCATCCATGGATTTCAGACAGTTAGATATATGCAAAATATAAATACATATATAAGAGCTGTTTTACTTGAAAAAGATGTATATCTCTGTCCATAGTTTTTTTAGGATTTATGCAGCCCTGCCAGGCATCCATCCTGGAGACGTGACTTTCTCTACTGCAATACAACTGGGTTTTGTCCCGGGCTCCAGCCTGAAGGAGAAGCAGCAGCAATAAGCTCATCTCTTTATTATCCTGCTTTCTCCTGTTGTCATGTTCTTTGTTAGCACATGAGCACTGCAGCACAAGTAATTGACTCCTTGTGCTGCTTCTCCCTCTCCCAGTCTGAGCTCTGTTGTATAGGGGATGGCAAGAGGCTGATACCTTCCATGTACTGTCAGGGCAAGGAGCCGAAATTGGAGACGCTAAGAACGTTGCCTACAAATACTTTGTAGTGTTCCAAAAAAAGCAGGTTACTGGCAATAGGGCATAATTTGGCAGTGGGCAGATGATAAAATCTGACTGGCTGCAATAGACTGCTGCACTTTTACACATGAAAAGTAAGAAAAAACTGTGCCCCCTCTATCATGATACCAAATAACAGATTCCCCTTGGTACATGACCAGGCAACTATGAAGATCAACACTATCTGGACCTCTGCATATAACATGCTACCTTTATTGAAGCAATACAATTATTATTATTATCATCATTACACAGGATTTATATAGCGGCAACAGTTTGTGCAGCGCTTTACAATATAAGGAAGACATTACAGTCACAATACAATTCATCTTCCATGGTTTTATGAAATTTCTATAAAGAAGACATTGTATGTACATTTTTACAGAGATTGGAGATCATTATGTTACATCATCATTACTTTCCATGCTTGAGAAGAGAGTTCTCTGAGAGGTTTAAAATGTCAGTGAACCTAACACTAACCATGACAGTGTGCGATTTGGGTGGACCGATCCTATCAATAAGCCCCATAAATTTTAACTCAGTTCCTAAGGAATAAGGCATATGGTGCCCGCTTTTAGTGTGATGACAGATGCTGAGAAAAATAACAGTTGAGGCGCACATTTACAGCATAGTGATATTTCAGTTCTGCCTTCTTCAATCAGACAATCTCTTCTAGATCATAATCGCTGTAGCTGCTGAAACTCTAAGTCATCCTCTTAAAAAACACTTATCAGTGGAGAGCATCATTGGCTCTACTAATATGTTACCTACCCCACAGAAGGACGAGGTATCTGAGTGGGATAAAATATAGCACAGCCGTTAGGACACACAAGGCGATAATTGCCAGCCAGGTTAGGAATGGGACCGTCCAGTTGAATGTGCTGCATGGAAAAAATGACATGAGTCACAGACCTAATCCTCTCATATATCTAATGAAAGACATAACAAATAAAGTGTGCAGGGCTAAACGAGACAGGCAGACATATTACTCTTCTTTGCTTACTGCTAGATGTGCACAAGAGGAAATGCCAAGATAAATGATGCCAAATAAATCGTACAGCAACAACATTAGAGACAATGGCTCCTATTAATCACTCTTCAATATCCAATAACTCACTTACTAGAAATAATACAAGAACTGAGAATATTGACCAACGGCTCTTCATCATGAGTGATAACACTTTGTAAAATGTCTTCATGCATCAGGGGAATGGATCTAACCATTTAATCAGACGTACTGTTATAAAATACTGTGACACAGCTCATATAGGGTAGCTAAAGGGGTACTGCTGCAAATGTTATGTACAGCAGGATAACACTCTGTATTGGACATGTGTACAAACAAGGGAACAGATGACAATTCAATTTCGTTTTTTAAACCATGTTTGTCAATGCATCTATGAGCAATTTAGCAACAAACAGAACAGCGTGCAAAAGGGGGTGCTTTATAGCCAGAGGCTGGTGAACACACTTTGATACCAAAAATTAGGGATGCACAGATACCAAGTATGTTACTTGGTACAAGTACATGTACAAAAGTTAGGAGACAACTGTCCTTTTTTAGGAGCATTGGCTACTGGGCTCCTGGGATTAATTCATCCATGTTTTAATGTATGCTATATATACACTGTGTGTATATTTATATATATTTCCTGACACCCACATGGACGCATATAAATTAGCTGGGGGCGAGCCATGCCCCATTCGTATGCTGCCATGTTTTGGCATCAGGAAAGGAACATTACCGATAGCTAAGTACACAATTTTCCATTATATGGCTAAAAATATTGACACCCCTGCATTTCTGTCAGATAATGCACCAAAAATGGACTGGAGAAAATTATTGGCACCCTCAATTAATATTTGGTAGCACAGCCCTTGGAAAAAATAACTGAAATCAATGACTTCCTGTAACCACCAATGAGTTTCTTACACCTCTCTACAGGAATTTTGGACCGCTCTTCTTTCACCAACTGCTCCAGGTCTCTCTGATTGGAAGGGTTCCTTTTCCCAACTGCTGTTTTTTGATCTCCCCACAGGTGCTCTATGGGATTTAGATCTGGACTCATTGCTGGCCAGTCCAGTACTCTCCAGCGCTTTGTCTGAAACCATTTCTGGGTGCTTTTTGCTGTGTGCTTTGGGTCATTGTCCTGCTGTAAGACCCATGACCTCTGACGGAGACCCAACTTTCTGACACTGGGCCCTACATTGCACCCCAGAATTCTTGCGTAGTCTTCAGATTTCATAATGCCAAGCGCACAGTCAAGACATCCAGTGCCTGAAGCATTAAAGCAACCCCAAAACATCAGTGAACCTCCACCATGTTTGACTGTAGGGACTGTTTTTTTTCTTTATAGACCTCATTTCTTTTTCGGAAAACAGTAGAATGATGGACTTTACCAAAAAGCTGTAATTTTGTTCCGTCTGTCCACAACACATTCTCCCAAAAGGATTTTGGCTTCCTCAGGTAAGTTTTGGCAAACTCCAATCGTTTTTTTTTAATGTTTCTGTGTCAGCAGTGGGGTCCTCCTGGGTCTCCTACCATAGCGTCCCTTTTCATTCAGATGGCCGACGTATAGTGCTAGCTGACACAGTTGTACCCTGTACCTGAAGGTCAGCTTGAATTTGTTTGGAAGTTGATTGAGGGACTTTATCCACCATTCGAACAAGCCTTAGTTGCAATCTTTGATCAATGTCCAGGGAGATTAGCTACAGTGCCATGGGCTGTAAACTTCTTGACAATGTTGCGCACAGTGGACACAAAAACATTCACATCTCTGGAGATGGACTTGTAACCTTGAGATTGTCCGTGCTTTTCAACAAAAACTTGGAATGCAATTATTTCTTGCAATTTGGAGAAGGTGCCAATAATTTTGTCCAGTCCATTTTTTGGAGTTTTGCATGAAATGTGTCAGATTTGGCTTTTTTTTTTCTCTCTACTTTTTTGTGTCATACTAATACAAACAAAAGAGATAAACATGAGAATGCCTAAACATTTGTAATTGCAACAATTTTCTGCACAAAGTGGTGCATTATCAGTGGTGAAATACAGAGCTGCCAATATTTTTGGCCATGATTGTATATATATAATTTGCAGGCAGTCCCACTTTAAGTCCCAAATCTGCTGCAGCTATTATGAGAAGATCATCCCTACTTGTTGGATATATAGTCTATTATATGATGTAGAGAATGGCACAGGCGGAGTGTGAATAGCCAAGGTGTTTAGTAACACTGCAATATTTTCAAGTGGGTGGGAGCAGAGGTAAAAGCTATACAAAACTATAAGTGATCTAGCTGCAGGATTCTTTATATCCCTCCAGCAGTTAGCAGTTACAATAAACCTGACAATCTAACAATAGCAGGAAATGCCACAAACCTGGACACTTTAAACACAGCATATAATAAAAAATGCATAAATGTACCCTTTAAAGAAAAATATTGTACATATGAGTAGATCCATAGATATAAGCTGCTCAATCTATAAATAAAATTTGAGCTTACCATGCTCCCTATGCTGTTTTAAATGCTCAGGGTTGTGAAAGGCTTAGTAGTGGTGTAGGATGAGATCCTGCAGGCTACTTAAAGCCAACATTTTAGCTTTGCTTATAGTGTGTCGGATTTGCATTGCTCTCTGTGCCCACAATGCAGAGAGGTCTTCTCATTTCCTGTTCTGTCTTACATCTTTCACATTCACAGAAAGTGAGGGAAAATCTCCACAACAGGATTGCAGACAGCAATAAAAAATTAACACAGGTTCTAACCCTTCCCCACTCCATCCAAAGCTACAGCTGGACTTTATCTCCAGGAAGCCCTGTTTATATAAAACAGCAACACAACATTTATTTGACATTCCACCTTACCAGTTTATTAATATTGCAGGTTTGCCTGGCTCAGATGTTTTGGTCAGGCTCAAAACATGGGCTGGCATGCTTTTTTTACTGAGCTGCATTTTTGCCTTAGTCCACCATTGGTCTCAATAAACTTACTTTCATCCCAGAGACCAACTGCACACAGCGTATTGAAAGGCCGGGACATTGAAAATTGCTCAGGCAGGTAAGGATTGGTAGCAAAGTAAACATAATTTTGAAAGTGTGCAAAAAAAACTCTGTTGCTGCCCTGTCTAATACCCAGCACACCTTATATGTCATGGGAACAAAGAATAACTTACTTTGCAAGTAATTCGACTTCCAAAATTCATCAGCTGCAAGTGTTTAAAGTCCTAACAAGTTATGCTGATATGTCATGGCTCCTTTGTACCACGTGTATTGCACATTGTGAATATGGAGCTGTTATTTCCACTACGCAAATGTCATGGGATTCACCTTAAGGTCAGGGCCTAGAGAAATGTAACTGAACTCCAGCAAGGTCAGGGCCTAGAGAAATGTAGCTGAACTCCAGCAAGGTCAGGGCCTAGAGAAATTTAGCTGAATTCCAGCTTTATGATAAAATCTCTCACAGAGCTTTTGGTGGCGATGAGGCCTTTATAGATAAAGTTCACTAACTGGGACTCAGTAACCCAAAAGAACATATTGTAAGTGTTCTTCGGTATCTGTTTGCTTTTTACATCCTAAGATTTTACAACATGTTTCTCTCTGTCTTTTTACCGCCTGCCTACTTGGATTAAATTAGTCATTTTTAAAGTGATCCAGGGTACAATAACATAGTGAAGCTGTATTGGATATGGTCTTTCTATGACAATTTATACTGACATATAGGTACTCACTTTTTAATCCTCTCACCCATAGAAGCCACTTCTTCAAGCACATTCTGCACACTGACGCAGACCTCCTGAATGGCATATAGTTTATTCATGAATCCTTTCTTCTCACTGTCCTAGAAAAAAGTGCCAAATAGAGAATGTTTATCAAATACACATTTTCTAGCCAGCTAGGATTCAATTAGCAAGGAAGCTTTGGAACATTAAAGTCTGGATCTTCCAGGTATCTAGAGCAAAAAAGCCTTACAAGTTACAGTTAACTGTGGTATCTGCCTGTGGTAGCTGGCAGTGAAGTCAACAGGATTTCTGCACACTAGAGGGCAACAGTATGTGACGACACAGTCTGGTTGTCCTCTGACATCCATTGCAGCATACCTAAGGATTAATGTTTGGCTTAGTCTGTGGAGGAGGTATCCCCCGAAGATACTTCCTCAATGGAAAACATTAGTGATTGTACATGGTCTTCAGATCTTTTTACATTGATAAATGACAAGCAGGATTGTCCATGGCTACCTCATCTGTCATCTAATCTCATGACTATGTATGTCATGTACCTTAAGTTACACTGCCTATGACTATTTTTGTTTTTAACACACACTCCTGTGTGTTGACACTGCTCACTCCTCCTGTCAGCATGTTTCTATGTATACAGGTCACCTCTCTTAGCCAGCTGTGAGTGTTGCTGTAGAGCAGATTGCAAGAGGCTAAAATCAAGTCAAATTCAGGTACTTTCACGAGTTACATTTAGTGATTTTTTTAATAGAAACATAACTGCATCCATTAGCATTATTTAATGTGCTCCAAGAGTTTATTCATATAAAGAGTTTAAAAGTATATTGATATTGACTTTTTGACAGTTTACAATATATGTTATATTGTATCTAGAGGTGCACCGAAATAGAAATTTAAAAACCGAAACAAAACCGAAATAAAAAAAATTGTCAGTCCGAAACCGATACCGAAAATGTTTTTATTTAAATTTTTAAAACTTTTTAAAATATTTTATTTATTTTTTTATAAACTTTTACATTTTTTTATATTTATTTATTCATTTTTTATTAAATATTTCTATTTTTTACTTTACTTTTAGGTGCTTCGGGGAAATATTAGAGGTCTAAACAGATCCCTGATATTTTCCTTTTAAAATAGAAAAAGAGATTGAGGACACAGAGTCCTCAATCTCTTTTTCTGTATCCCCTGTTATCAATGAACAGGAATCCTCTATGAATGTTCCTGTTTATTGATAACATGAGGACATGGTATGTTTACTATAACCACAATCATGAATGAACAGGAGTGGATATAGATCACTCATATTTCATCCATTCATTCATAATTGAGGCTATAGTCCACATACCATATCCTCAATTATCTACAAACACTCAGCAATCACTCATCACTGAGTGTTTGTAGCCTGCTCTCCTCTCTGACACATGCTGTCACAGGAGGCTGAGTGAGTGGTGCGAGAGGAGAGCCCAGCCTCTTGTGACAGCGCTGTCTCCGCCCCCACACCGATCTGCCGCACTGTGATAGGCGACAGAGTGGTGTGGGAGGAGGGAAACCGGCCGCTGACAGCGCTCTCCTCACGCAGCGCTCGGCCAGCTGTCACTTTCTCTCCTCCCCGCTGGGACACAGAGCAGCGCCCATCGGGGAGGAGAGAAACCTGGGATGTGCCGATGTATCAGCAGGAAAATGGCAAGTCTGTATGCTACATTGGCTATTTAGGATTTATAATGCGGGTCGTGGATCCCTGATTCACGGGGGTTGGTTTACTTATGGCAAATAGGCTGTTCACTTTGCAGGGGAAATTTCCCGCAGCATAGTGAATGTGGTGAAAATTCATTTTTCATAGAATACCGAATCAACATGCTGAAAATAATGTTATCGTTTGTTTACTGCTTAACTCCAAATGTTCCAGGTGCAAGTCCTTCTTTCTACATTAACATAAACTATTCCTACCAAATACTATTGGCTATTTAGGATTTATAATTGGATCCCTGAGTCACGGGGGTTGGTTTACTTATGGCAAATTGGCTGTTCAATTTGCAGGGGAAATTTCCTGCAGCTTAGTGAATGTGGTGAAAGTTCATTTTTCGTAGAATACCCAATCAACATGCTGAAAATAATGTTATCGTTTGTTTACTGCTTAACTACAAATGTTCCTGGTGCAATATTCCTATGGAGGGACATGGAACTGAGACTGACCTATTTCTTTTTAAAGAGGGCTAAGATTTTAAAGTGGGCAAGGCCTCCCAGACCGACACATTATGATAAAGCAACTGCCCTCAGTAGAATAGTTATGTGGAATACAGGGGTAAGGCAGAAACTGTGGGTTCCTTTAGAAAAAAACACTAGAAGGCAGGAATCGGGCCAATGCACCATGGCTTCCTAAACCATACGGTGGACTGGTAGACATATCATCCATCCTAACATTTAACACATTAGAGATCTGGGACACCCTGAATAAAGAAGGTAAATGGGGGGGGGGTGCTTCCATCACCCTTTGTGACCTCTGGGAAGTTCCCCATGTTTATTCCAGTGAAATATCTAGCATTCTTCAATAAATGGGGAGAAAGACAAGAGATATAATGCTTCAAATTTTAAGTGCATGAAATAAAGTCACTTTCTTAATTTAGAGAAGGATAGGGAACATCCCCTTCAGATGTCTAAAAACATATACAGCTGTCCAACTTTCTTCATGGTTCAGGGAACAAAATCAGACCTCTGAAAGACTTAATTGCATTTGAATCCATATGTACACTCCAAGACACATTCATCAGATCTTTATCCCCTTAAAGATCTCCTGAAAACTAATCACCGGGCTACCTATACCATGTTTAGGATTGGGAAAGAAAGTTAGGACAAGTCCTGGATGCAGAAAACATGCTATTAATTGCTTTCCAAATTGTATCAAGTACTGGGTAGGCTTTCTACTGTATAATGTACCCCAATGTCTCAACAGATTGTTGGAGGACCTGTGGCCACAAAGGGACATACATGTCCTATAATTAGACCTTTTGTGACAATCGGTGAGACAGATTATCCAAGAAGTCACTCACCAACATGTGCCCTCTAGCTGTGCTATTCAACTATAACCTTAACTCTTTAGGATGCTTAATTTTTGGTTGGTAGAAACTTTTGTCATACTTCCTGAAAACCTGAAAATAAGTATTTTATAACAAAATGTGTTGAACAGTAATGTAAAAAAAAGGATGATGACTGAAATATTTTCTGTTTTCTTATGTTCAGTCCCGTGTTATGAAAAGAGGTGGAGTAAAACTGACAGGAGCAATCAACTAATATAAACAGAATGAAACAAAACCTTTTTATCACAACTGGATACACAAATATCAAGGGATTTATGTATCAAATGTAAAGGAAAAGAACTATGGGGCAATTGGGAACACCAGCTGTACAATAAAAAAACAAGGTTAAGGTGGATATTTTGTATTTTTTTTCATAATGCCCATTTAAATATTTTCTGTACTTCATAATAAGGATCTGAATATTGGTCTATCAGATTCTGGGCCCCCCAACTATAAGTTTGACATTGCTTGCTCAAAATGTATTTTTCAATAGATCTAACAATAAAATAATCAGAGGGGCTGAGAAATATAATTAAGGGACCAAACCAAATGCCCAGAATCCTAAAGAATCTATTGTCTAGCCATGACAGAACACTAATTTTTTTCTAATAAATGTTTATTAGGTTTCACATTACTTGCTCAGTTAATATATATAACTGAGCAATCAACATAAGAGGTCTTACTGAAAAGGTGTGTGCATAAATCACAAAAACAACAACTTGTTTCCAATACAAAAATACAAGGAATATTCACAGGTTTACAAGATGCAACAGTACCAAACCACATAGTTAGGATAAGGTGACCGATCCTAAATCCCAGGATATCTGGACACCAGAAGACAGCTCAAAAATGGGGGACCCACATTAACCTGACATTTAGAAACTGTGGTAAAGGGAAGCAGGGGGAAAGATGGGAAGACAAATGAAAGTTGGGGAAGGAAGGAAGCATTATGGCCTTCCTGGGCACTTGGATAGCATTCTGAATGGTGTAGGGTGTCCTTTTGAAAATTGGGGGGAGAAAGCAATCTATCCAAGGGGTACATATGGCATAGCACTTGCCCATCTTGATGAGCTGTGATCTTCTCAAAGACCATGGTATGTGACATATTATAAACCTTTTGCCCTTTTTAAAAGGAAGCAATCTCAACATAACAACCAAAAAATGAGTAATAATTCTAGGCCCATTAATCACTGTTAGCACTAAACTGATGAGCGGTAAAAGCATTTAAAGTGTTCGCTATGGGAAATTTTGGGTATTGAAGTTTTTTGCGGCTTCACGGGCGAACGGAATTTTGAGGCTTGAAATGTTTGGTATCTATTTACCCGACGTGACCCCGTCTTTTATATTTTACCAAAAAATTGGGTAATATATTATGTTTCTGTGGACTAAATTCTAATTTAGTTTATTTTATCCTAAAAATATTGGTTTGATAAACATTTGCGTAAATACCGTGCAACATAAAACATTGCAACTAGCATTTTTTTATTCTACAGGGCCTCTGCTTTTAAAACATATATCATTGTTTGGGGGTTTGCAGCTGTTTTCTAGCTAAAAAATTATATTTTATAATGTGTGCGCAAATAGTAAGAAAATGCCCCAGACAACAAGTGGATAAAAAGTCCCCCGCCCCTCATACACACACACAAACGTGTGTCGGGTGTGCCTACGTGTGTGTAATACCTCTGCAACGCACGCCTAGGATCACAACTGCGGAGTAACGTAGTTAACGGTTTAGTCAGTGAGCGGTCTCTATCATACTCTTTCAGCAACTTAGAGATGTGTATGAGACCGGTAACATCATGTAACCGTGGTGGAATAATTGGTTAAGCAGGATCACTGTGACACCTTTGAAGTGTCTGACACAACTTTAGTAGGAGCCCCAAGAGGCCAGTTGAGGATCATTAAGGCAAGGGGGTGAGTATGGTACCTCACTATGATTGGAGTACGCAACTTCCTACAGTATGCCCAGACACAACACAATTGATATGGAGAGTCACAGGTAAGTAAATACAGTTCTGGTTTGTCACAGGTGTGGGAAAAGATACCACAAGCGAAATAGGGATAAAAGCAATAGTTCCTCCAGTAAGGCAAGACAATTCCCTGACACATAATGTAGTAGTGATATAGCAATTAGCCAGAGGTACTTGCGGTTGTGGTGGCCTCAACAGATCTGTATAGCAGAGGGTAGTAGCTGTGAAGCAGAGCTGTGCCGCTATCACCCCAGGTACTTGCCGTTCCGGGCAGGAGGCAATGTTAGGTAGGTTCTCCAGTACTTCCACTGCAGTTGCCAGAGAAGTGGTGACAGTCTGGGAAAAGCCTGGTCCCTTGTACGGACTGCGGATGCAGAGAGTGAATCTTCAGCTTTCACTGTCACAAACAGTAGGACGCCGAAGATTCGTCTGGCCGCGGCTTAAGGAGGCTTGTGCACGTGTGCAGGAGGAAGGAGCTAGGGTACATCGTGTGCGTGCACGGCCCCCTGATCGCGGTCCCGGAACGATAGGCGGTAAGTCTCTTACAGTGTGAAAATGACCATTGCACCGCACATATTACATATCACAACGAACATTGGAGTGTGAACAATAATTGTAGGGTTATCAATCACTGAAAACACTAAACGGATGAGCGGTAAAAGCTTTTAAAGCGTTGCCAATAGCCAATTTTGAGTATGGTAGTTTTTTGTGATTTCGCTGGTGCATGCAATTTCAAAGCTTGACATGTTTGGTGTCTATTTACCCGACATGACCCCGTCTTTTTTTATTTTTACCAAAAAGTTGGGTAATAATAATAATGTTTTTTTAACATAGGAAAACAGGGTTTTTTTTCTTTAAAATTTGCGGTATTTTTTCTATTATATAGTAAATAATAAACCCCCCAGTGGGGGGGGTTTCAGTACAGCGTTCAGTACAGCGTTGCAGGACGGAATAAATGTCAGTCAAAGTACCGCAGCGCTGGATACTGAAAAATGGCCTGGCCAGGAAGGGGGTTTAACACCCTGGTCTTCAAATGGGTAAAGGATATTTAAACCCTCCAGCTTTTTTGCATATATCTACTGCTAGCAAGCAGTAGATATATGCAAAAAGTAAAAAAAAAGAAAAAATGCTCAAACAGCAGTTTAGACTGACCTGTGTTCCGTGCGCGGTCCCTTGCCCAAAATGAGACATTTCTCGAGCGTCCGCAAAGGATCGCGCGCATGCGCAGTTCTCATTTTCGTCCGGAACGCGACGAGGGATGCAAGGTAAGTCTATGGATGCGTGCACCCGCAGGCAGACACCGCTGGATCGGAGGGACAGAGCAGTCAGTGCTGGATCGGAGAGCCGCCGCACCCCTGGAGAGAAGGCTTAAAACATCAGGAAAGAAGAGGATGATCGGAAAAAGAGACATCATTTAAGGTAAGTGCTAAGATTAACATTCACCTTCCCAACTTCCCTTTGGGAAGCATAAAAAATAGTAGTCTGGAGAGGTCATCCCATCCAAACAGCTAAATCTCAAAGGTGGAGAGAACACAAGAAATATAAACTGTGTCTCAAAACTGAACTAGAATCAGTTACCTCTTTCTACCTACAGCCTCAAACCACTGACTGGACAATAGAGGAGCTATAGCATATTGATGAGGTTGTGAAGTCATCACTCTTCTCTCTCCTAATTTCAGTATGCACTAAAGCAGAACCCGGTTGGCTTCTACTGCTGCCCCTGCAGTCTTGCTGTGGAAAGGATTACAGAAGGCTAATCTTAAAGGAGAACTATGAGATGAGTGATTTCCACTCACCTCATAGTTCTAGCCGACCTGTAACAATGAGACTGTCACAGGTCGGCTCAGTAGATCGGGAGGTGAGCGAACACATACCGGGTTCGCTCACCTCTCGATCCTGTCACGGCTCTCTGCCGTGACAGGGGATGGGGCTGGACTCTCCCCGCTCCGATCTGCCAGCGATGACTGGCGAAACGGACGGGGGAGGGGGCGGGTACAGCTGGCTCTGCCTCTAGATAGGCAGAGCCAGCTGTCACTCACGCAGCTGGGCGGATCCTGTCATCTACGTCGGGATCCGCTCCGGCTGCGGCGTCTCAGTATACTGCGAGCTGTAGCGGTATAAGATTTAAGATTAAGATTAGCCTTCTAAGTGTATACTGAGCTTAGGGTAATGGGAGGACGCTAGTTTGTGTCCTCCCGTTACCCTAAGGAGAACTATGGGGAAAAACACTGACCCCCATAGTTCTCCTTTTAAGGCAAATGTACTTACACTAGGTGCATTTAAATATAAATTTAATTATGTATTAATTCAAATCTAAATGTAGTTATTGGTGCTTTTTATATCTGCTTGGAGTACGTATTTAATTGCATTATACCCAAAGGTCAGTTTGTGTCACTGACACACAGCTACAGATTTGTGCCACAAATCACAATGTTGCTTCTGCTACAGATCCACGTCTTTATGGAATATTACTCTTAATTCAAAAACACCCTACAAAAATAAATAATGGATTGCTTGCTTAACAAAATCACTATATTATTTATTTTTAGTTAGTTCTTTACTATATCTCCAACTTTTTGTAAATTATAAAAACATTAAATCACAAAAGGCATATGTATAAATTACCAGATATACATATTGACTTTTTGTAGGTGCGTTTTATGCTTTGGTTAAGTCAGGTTTCCTGTCAGCTGAGCAGCAGCTTTAAAAATGTTTTTTTTTAAACTGTCAGCTAATAAAACCCCCTGGAGTCTAAATAGAGATGTTTTCTTCCACGTATGCTAAGCATGAGTGATCAGCAAAAAGTCGTCTGGTTTACTACATTGTTTCACAGGCTCTGCACTGACTTAATCCACTCTGCAGAACATCTCCTTCTAAACAAAAACTCACTAGTCCATAAGAAATAGGTATCTATAATATCTCCAGAACAGATGAAGCCAGGAATCTAAAATGATGTATTGATTCCCTTGTTCCTTGCAATATATCTAATGGGTTTTTTTCCCACTTTTTCTGCTGTAAAAAAAGCTGTAGTTTAGGTCCTTATTGAAACACTATATTTAATTATAATATTGTGAGGATTGATTTTTTTTTAACTACATTTCACATCTATGGGTAAGCTCTTGTTCCAATACCTTGTAAATGCTCAGCTAGCTAGTCTTATCAAATCCCTATGCTAGAGACTGCACATGGCTGAGCACTTGCTGTCACATAATAATGTTGTAATGTTTAAGGGCCACCTAGTGGTAGATACTTTGCAACTAGCAGCAGAGACGTTAATTAAGATATTTTGGCTCAGTGTGATAACCTCTGACGCCACCTTTTATGACACATCAAATGATACAAGGCGAAAAAACAAGTCCTAAAGCTTTATGAGATCCCGCTAATCTTCTAAATAGGATTCAAGAAGCAATGTTCTCAAACTCTTTTGTTTGTTCTACTTTAGTTCTGGTGGGAAAACAGCCAATATTCCCAATACTTCAAAGCCTTTTTCTTGTTATTATTTTGGCTTCATAGCAGTTTATTCCTACACTACATAGGTTAGTGGAAAATAACTTAGAGCATTCTATAATTCATTGTTATTTCAAAAGTAATGTACAACTATGCATCTGTAAGACTTTCAGTATACCTTAAAAAAAATAAGGACTACATTCTAAAATTCAGATAAAGCGCACTAATTATAAATTGGCTAAGAACCATCACCCCGTAATGACACGACCCATCACTGATCACAAGCTAAGACAAACCATTTGCTTCCATGAAGGGTCTTATGTTGTGTTCTATGTGAGGTCAGGAAACTGGCATTAGCTTTCTTTACACCTTCCCTATGATTACATGGGAAATGTAAACTTAGAGGGTTTATAGTTATAAACCCTAACTGAATGATATTTCATGTGCTTTTTTTATGATAAAACACTTGTTTTCAAATTTTTCATCCTTTTTTGCATATATGCATTCCTAATCTCTTCCAGACCCTTTGCTGCCACTTGCTGTCCACATGCACTCCCTCCAGCAACTGCTGAACATCATTTCTCAAGGGAGCTAGCTACCTGAGGGTCCTAACTGTGGACCATGCCCAAGCACTGTGCATTGTCAGAGCCTCTAGTAATCCCCAAGGGGAGAGCATGTGACAAGGGGAAAATAATAATAATGGACAAATGTAGACAGGAAGTGTTGTCATTCTAAGCAGGAAATGCCTGCACAAAGATCTTTCATGCAGAATCACCTGGTATTATTTTATAAAAAGCGGCAGATTAAAATAATATTTATAATTACTTTTGAAGGTACATTAACATGTAAGCCCTTGTTTACACCTCTTTGATGCAACATCGCTGAAGTAAAGTAGGATGCACTAGGGGTGCGCTGTGGTAGTCAGACCATTCATTAGAATGAGCTGTCAGCTACAAAGCACTGAAAGAAGGTAAGTACCTTGTTTATATTGCATCAGACCACATCACATGGTAATAGGTTGTTGTGGATGATGTGCTGCGATACGGCGCACATGTGATGGATAGGTGTGTTGGGGTGCGATTGAGAAATAATGGTTCCGCAGCATACCTAACACTGCAACATGCAATGTGGGATTGCATGCAGCATCGCACACACTCCCACATTGCATAGATGTGAACAAAGCCTTGAAGCTTATATGAGTTTTGAATGACTGGGTTGACATATACATAAAAGGGTTTCTCCACCACCTGTAGATTGCTGTAACATCCAGCTCAGCTGACTCTTGCAACATGTTTCCCCTCTTGACAATTCTCTACTGTGTGTTGTAATGTGGAGTGTTAACAAAAAAGGGTCAGGGTCAGTTTCCTGTCTGCTGGGGTGCTTTAGTAGCCATTTTAATGTCAATTGGCTGCCTTAATGCAATGCACATTAATGCATGGCATAATGCGTGTAACATGACATAACATGTGTGTGTAAAGTCAGCTTTGGATTCCACTTTAAGAAATATTCCCTATATACCACTTTTCCACCTAGTCTTCCCTGTAACCTTCCAGGTCATTACTAGCAAAGCCACCTCTTCCCTAATACAAACAATCATACTGATCCCCCTCTCCCACGCTCATTTTTCTGACATCTTAGGCTTGTGTACACAGGTATAGGAATCAAAAGCAACTCAATTGTTGCCATGAGAAAGCATACTTTTAGTTCTTTCAGAAAGAAACGGATTGCTTTTCTAGCCCCATTTATGATGTGTTTACCAAGCATTTTCCATGAATTCACTATATGTGTTCTATGCATTCACACTATATTCCCATTGACTTGTACAGAAGAATAAAAGCAATTCAGGTGCAGCAGAATAGGACATGCCGTGTTTATAAAAAGCCAACACAACTCAATCCATGGAAGAAGCAACAATAAACGCAAGTTAACCACTGCTCCATACGATTCAATTCAAAGTTCAAACAAAGCCGTCAGATCATTCAGAAATACCATACAAATGCATGTCAGCAGAAAAGCACAGATACACCTGTGTGCAAGGCCTTAATCTGTTCACACATTACCACTGTATATTGGAAAATTCATAACTTGCATCCAACTGACTGATGAAAAAGATATTACAAAAATGACAGATGCTCAGGATGACAGGAGTCCCACAGTCCTTAAAGGAAACCTTCCCTGGTTTGCCATTAATGATTTCTCATTTTTCAAATGCTAGTCGTCTGGCTGTCATGCAGAAAATATTTTGAGTCACTAAATCAGATCAAGATAAATGGTCACCAGCACTCCAAGTTTTCTGCAAAACAAAATCCTTTTATTCATTCTAGCAGGTCATATCACCATGCGTGGCAACGTTTCGGAACCTGTCCAGTCCCTTCATCAGGCAAACAAAAGTGATCACCTGTTCAGTCCCTTCATCAGCAAACATCCGCAGCCACTTCAGCACCCCCCACAATATATGGGGCTTCTCATTTAGGAGTGTGGTGGGACTTTGTATTTTACTGAATTAAACCAGGTATGTAGATAAGGATTTAAACTTTCTCTGCTGAATTTCTTTGCCGATTTGCATACTTTTTCTGGGTCATTGACTTAAAACTACTCAAGACAGGGGTGCATACTCGTCAGGTGGTCAGCTATGGTAACTCCCATACTTCTCTGAAGAGAAGGTGACTATCACAGTTTATTAAAACTCCCTTCAATAAAAGTCTATAAATACTTACCGCTTTAGTTGAATCCACTGTACAGTACACAAGTGCTACAACCTGTGGCAGAATTTTCTTATTCATCACCCTTCCAGGTCTACCACTCGGCTCAACTGTTTATCATGTCGACCCCTACGTCAGCACTGTGTATAGTAGTGACATGGAGCCAGCAAATGGACCCAAAGCATTCAGAAGGATATGAAGGTATCTGTCACACACTTGGAAGTGTCAAATGCTGAAGACTTTGATGGAGGCTGTAGCACTTTAAGACAAGGAGCTGGGATTCACCACCTCGTGGAGAGGGAAGTGTTCAAGTGCTTCTATTGTAGGGGGCTTTAATTACAATATCTTTTAATGATAGGGTCACTTTAAAGGAGAAGGAGAACATTATTGATTGTGATCCCACAATCAATAATGTTAAAGCATTAATTTACTCTAAAGACATCCAAATGCTCTTCACGCATGCCAACATACTTTCCATCAACACCTTTCAAAACATGCTAACAAAATGTTTCTGCAATAATCTGTTACCATTGCTTCCAAAGTCTTGCTATGTTATGTATTGCTAACTGGTATGCAATCGGATAGGTTAGAACAATGGGAAAAGTGAGAAGAGAAAAGCTTCAAATTACCTTTATGGTGTTAGATACAGTAAGACTGTAAAGGAATTCCACAATTAACCATCATCCTTCACCCACACCAAAAATAACACCTTTGGCCAGGGTTCTTTTTCAAGCCTTCAGATTACAACTATATGGAACCCTTTGCCTCCTTTGTTGAATTAGCAGGGCATGGGTACCTCCAAAAGGAGCCGTGCAGCAGTAAAGTGCTACAAGCTAATGTGTTATCGCTACTGTGGAGTCTGACCTGGACTGCTCAAAAGAAACGATGAGCTGTTTGATTTGCAGATTTAAAAATCTCTTCCAATAATTTAACACAGCCAGTCTAGGCTTGAAAAAAGGGGTCATCTTTCAGTTAAACCCTGCTGTCAGTTATAGCGGCAACAGGCGTGTATTCTGAACAGGAGAGCTTTTTTATTATTAAGTTCTGCAGGATACTTGTAAACTTAAAAGGTGAGTGACAATTAGGCTTTATATTCTCACAAATCCCAGCATTGTCAAAGATTTGTCCTCATGGCCCTGTTCGCCCCCTGGTACTTGGACTGTTTGAAGTCATTATTACCATAGACAAGCTCACATAGATAAGAGGTCAGCGCTCATGATTTGTGAAGACAAAAATACTCTTGGAGGTTTTCTTTCCACTTGAAAGTTTTTTTTTTTCTGACATTTTATTTCATATTGCTTGGGACTAGTCACAAAAGCTCAGCAAGAATATACTCCGTCCACATGATAAGTATCCTGCCATTACCATCATGTTAAATCACAGTACACAGGAGAGCAGAGTCCTATTTCTCTAGTTATCAAACCAATTAGGTTCTGCTTTGTGTTTTCTTCAATAACACATTTTTAACAAGACAAACAACCTGGTTCAAATTTATAGCTGATGTTCCCTTAGGCAGATGCTAAAAAAGCCGTCTTTCTTGTCCAAGCTCATGCTGCATGATTTTATCACAAGTAATAAACTGGGCTGTGCTACTGGTGGCTTAATGTACAGGACTTGAATTGGTCTGAGCAATTCAAACAATTAGGAGACTGCAGTGAAACTGGTAAAAGCTGTGTATGGTGATTGAGCTGTCCAGAATCTTGTGATTTCCCTTAAAGTGGACATACACTTTACAACCATCGCAAGACCTTAGTCTTGCGATGGTTGTAAAGTAATAAAAAAAACGTACAATCTGCCCGTCTTGGACAGGCAGATCGTACTTGCGACCATCGCAAGCCCGCCCCCCCGATGACCGCAATGCTGAACGGGCAGTGTGCGCGTGCGCACGCCGGCCCGTTCGGCATTTGTCTCCCGAGCATCATTCAAACCAGCTGAAAATCGTAAGATTTTAAGGTGGTTTTCTAGCATGCTCCTTATACAAAAGACGTGCGACCGTACAGTAGAAACGGTCGCATGTCTTCATTCACACTGCACGATTCTCGTACGATCGTGGGATTTACCACGAGAATCGTGGAGTATATGGGCACCTTTAGCCTTCATTGCAAATCCTTCTTCCCATTACTTCTGCTAGAGTTACCCATAGGT
This sequence comes from Nanorana parkeri, assembly GCF_000935625.1. NCBI lineage: Eukaryota > Metazoa > Chordata > Amphibia > Anura > Dicroglossidae > Nanorana > Nanorana parkeri. The sequence goes on from NW_017306730.1 coordinate 263,919, forward strand.
TTAAAGTTGTGGACAGACAAACACTTAAAAATGAGAACATTTTAAGTGTATGTCCTATGACATATACAATGGTCAGAGAGATGTTTCCACTGCAGATCCAGCCTATACATCTATACGTTTGTATTTATCACCGCTACCTTGGGAATGGAGTTTCACATTTTCACTGCCCTAAGGCCTCGTTCACACTGGCGATTTAGGACTGGCAGCGGATTTTTGAGGCAAGATACCTGCGGCTAGAGATGTATTACTGCAATCTGTCTGCATTCAGGGCCAGCCATCTGTTCTAGCCGCAGGTATCCACTGAATGTGTGGATACATGAGAATTGAGGTGGAAAGCTGCAGCTCCTGTCAGTCTGTCATTACTTTCAATTACACTGGTGTGATTCCAGCCACCAGTGTAAATGAAGCATTACAGCAAGGAACCCCTTACACAGTTTTAGATTAAACCTTTTTTCGGAACACAATCAGGTTCCTTCCTGAGGCAAATATTGTATGTTTGCCTGAGGAAGGAACCTAATTGTCTTTCGAAACGTTGCTCTAAACTGTGAAACCTTTGCTGTCAGGCCAATAAAGAGGACTTGACATTTAGGACTTTTGGAGTACCAGCGTACACTCTATTGCTTTATGGATTGATTTGTGGTGCCATCCGCAAGAACTGTTGCATCCACCCGAGACTTGTGGTTTACTTCACCGGTTAGGTGTGTGATGGGACCATAACACATTCTACTGTATCTGTAGACAGTCTCAAGTTTTGCAGAGAAACAGATTTCTGTGCTGAGAAAGAATCAAACACGTGATTCTAGAAATAACAGTTTTTGTGGTTCCAGACGGAAATACAGAGAAAACACCAATGCATGCACAGCTTTCTAAACTGTGGAAATTTTGCTTCTAATGAGACACATAAGAGAAATACAGCAGATTGTAATCTGATCCTCAGTTGCTTCAAAAACAGTGTTATTATAAGCAGGTTTAAGAGACTGTAATTCAGCATGTAATTACTCAGAGCACAAGTACCAAGTGCCTACCTGAAGCAAAGGCAGGAATTTACAGCAGATGAAGCAGAGTGCGTAGAATGCTTTAGAAATCTGTCTTCTTACTGTTCTGATTCAAATGCTGATATATACAATACCTCGTGAGACCAGGGGTGGACAAATTAATATGGAATTCAGGAGCCAATATGTCCAATCCAGGACCCCACAGGTTTTTTTTTGGAACCATCACAATTGACATTAATATGAGAAAACCTAAAAAATTAGGCGCCATCTGATAAGTTTTAGGGAGCATTGGCTACTTGGCTCCAGGGATTCGTCAAGCCATGCCTTAGACCCAGTCTGTGAGGATAGTATGGCCACTTGATGACTTGGCAGGATCCATAGGCAGCTTGACTCTACAATAAGACACAGAAGTAGCATCCAATGCATTTTTATTACAGATACATAGACTACAAAGGATGCTTTTCTAGTCTTGTGAAGCAAACAAAAAAGACAATGACTTTCCTAAAACCTGTTTTTGCTTGGAAAGCAAAATTAAACTATGCAGCAGAGTGAGAAGCAGGGAGTGCCTATCAAGGGACTGTACTAACTAGAGACAGAAAAGAAAGGGGAAACAAGGGGACCAAGCATAAAAAACAAGACAAAAGACAGGCTGTGGCAGTGCAATCTCCATTATGTGAAGGGGATCTGGGTCTATCATAATGCAATCATAACCTATAGGACAATTGAGCACTGCAATTACACTCACAACAGTTGAGTGCCTCTGGCAGCTTCTGCTTCAGCCAGTCATCACTTATCCCATGGTAAACATAGCAAACACACAACTTCTGCAAAAGCATGTGTACCCTAAGTGCTAGCTCACAACCTAAGCTATTGTTGGCAGCACCACCGTGGCTAGCAGGTTTCACCAACTACAACAGGTATGAATATTTAACAATTATTCTTTATGGAGGTACACACAAACTGTTAGCAGCTATGATAGCTAATTCCTTTAGAAAAGCTATTGTATAATGTATTGCTTGAAATCCCTTGTCTCTCTGTGTGGTTGTCTAGAAATATAATCTGTAGCATGAAAGGGGAGCTACACTGCCATTGTGCTTGCCCATCCCCAAAGTACATACTTACTTTGGGCTTAATTACGCTATGCATGCCACCGAAAAAGTAACACAGATTTTAGAACACAGGAACAATTTTCAAGCGTGCATCAATGTCATTGACATTAAGGTTACATAAACAATGTATGTTGTGCCTGCCCATCCTGTACAAGGGTCACAAGCTGGCTGTGCTCTGTGAATAAGTTGTCTAGAACATTAAACTGAAAGGTAATTGAAAGCAAAAAGATGTATTTGCTCCTAGGATTTTTGTGCATTGATTCACAAACACCTCCTACTCTTGCTCCAGTAAAATGGCAATGTATTCATATAAATATAAAACCTGTAAACTGATTATTGTCCTGGGAAGACAAGAATGAAAGAAGCTCTTCAATACACTTGCCAACAGAAATTCTAATCTGAAAAAGAAAATCATTCAGCTCAGCTTTTGAAAATGTTGCCTCTTGTTTTGTACTAAATTCAGAATGATCATCAGTGAGAGGACCATTCCATAATAGGATGAGATTGTATGTTACCAAGGGCACCAGGGCTGGCAAGCCTCTAACACACTCCACAGTAAATTACCATGAATTCAAATCATCTTTATTAGTGTAACCCCCTGGCCATTGGCAGAAGGGTTACACTGGCACCACTGAGCACCATCTGGCGCCACTGAACGCCACTCTGCAGTGTCACTCAGGGATGAGTGATTGGGTGAATCTATAATCCTGAATTGTTTCAGTGCATATGCACAGTGGAGAGTGCCGTGAAAATAAAGGTATGTAATAAGCCTTAATATCCAGAAATAAAGGGAAGAAGTCTCACCTAAATAATCCAATAAATGAACATACTGATTCGGATGAATAAAAGAATTCACATTAAAAATGAAAAGAGGGACTGAACATAATTTGCTCTATAGACAAAATACATAATAGATGCTTTTTGCAGTGATTATGTTTAGTATGCTTTTTTTCCCATATATTGAATCTAATTTGCTGTTACTCTGTAAGAGATATGTTATTTCCGGTAGCATATTCTGGGATGTGTCAATCTTGATGCAATGATTACTTATGTGTAGTCAATTATGTTGCTGTGCTTGACATCACATTGTGCGTATGTGAAAAAAAAGGCAAGCTCTGTCTTTGAGGGGTTGTCTGTCTGATGGCTGAGGGCACTCCTTCAATATTAGTAAGCAGTGGGCACTATCAAATTTCCAGCCCACTCCTCTAACGGGTGTTCTGCTTTTTATTTTTGTCGTGATCAAATTCAGGTTTTGGTGCTATCACTCACTGTCCCGGTTTTTTTTTTAGTAAGCCGGTGAGCGGACACTTAATGCCCTCGTGTTTAACTACAGAATCACCTCCATGATCATCACATTGTCTCATACTTTAGCAATTTAAAAATTGGGAATCATGGGTCATTTTAATAGCTTGAGACCATATTATGTTGGAAGTCTGCTTTTAGGTAGCAGACAGTATTAACTGGCTCTCTATTGTATAACTCATCCTATATCTCCTGTGAGGCACCAGCTGGGAGGTTTGAGGATGATATCTATGCGTCACCTTGGTTTTTCACCTATATGTACATGGTGAGAGGCTCCAGGGTTTATGGCTGGTGTGGAGAAAAAAAACTTTTTTATTTTCTCAGAAATTTAATAAGTTGTGTGTCCTGGGGGACTTTGTAGAGCTTTGGGTATGAAAAACCTAAATTCCTAGGTCCACGTATTACCTGATAGCCACACCACATTATTAGTCAAAGGATTTATTTAAATAGAATGGACTGGTATTCAAGATAATCTCTCTTGCTTTCTCTAATGTGGGTTCCTGCTGCTGGGTGAAAAGGCTGAGTGCTGACAGAACACTGAAAAAAGTAATGCCGATTTATTTTGGGGAACCCATTAGAGGGCACCTTGTTAGGCAGGAACTGACATGAGTTTAGTTAACAGGTCAGTCAAACAGATGTTTTCTTTGTTTTATGCTCTAGACTTGCTGTACAAAGACCTACTGCATTGAAAACAGATTATGTGCTGCCTTGCTCAATATAAAATGCAGAACAAACCTGCGTGCACTGTTTGCGGGTGTTCATGTCTTGTTCAGGGTTTACCGCTACCAATATCTGTTAAAAATGCCCCCTAATTCTCTTTACTACTTGAGCTTGAAGTGTCAGTAAATCTTTGTTGCTAATTATACCTGGCTGACCTGTTATGTCCCATGCACATGAGCCTCCTGCGTTAAACACAGGGGAAGTTATCTGGGAAACAACTTTTATGCTTCCCAGATCCTGTTTTCATGTGTTTAGATGTTTCTGGGTTCAGCTGCATTTACAGGCCTTTAGTCACATAAAACCAGGCTAAATGCTCCCTAGACACTGCTAAATGCATAGATGTGCATTCAGCCATAGCAAAGCATTACATGCTTCCAAGTGTGTTTAGGACTGAGCTCCAAACGCACCTGTAAGCTTGTATTTTAATTCCTGTGTGTTAGGACTTTTCTGGATCAGCTATTCAACAAAGTTCAACACTTTCTAGTAGTTTTGATTGCTGGTCCTGTCTACTCCTACCTCTCACAAGCTCCTGTGCAATAGGAACATGTGGGAGACCGGAGAGGATGGGACTGGTGATCACCTCTTCCAGGAAATGTCAAACTTTGCAAATTTAACAAATAGCTAAACCAAAGAACATGCATGTAATATACTGCAGCCTTCCATTCCTTAGATGTACATTTTGTGCAAACAAGAATTTTGATCTTGCAGGGATTTCAGTGCCCTTGCAAATAACTGTGCACTGAACTGATGTCTCAAACAATGTTAACAGCTTTCACAGCTATCTTCTCTGAACAACAAAACACCTAGCCCTATCTAATGGTGGTGAGGAAAGGAAGAGGTATCCTAATCAGCAAAGCAACCTAGGTTGACAACGCTGCTCTTCTATAGATACAGTACAGCAAGTGAATATTGTCAGCCTAGGACAGGAAGTGGGTTACTGGCAGGATCACATGAAGGATAAAGCCTTACAGCCAATAAAATTAAAACATTCTGGAAGGTAAGGATATTTGGCAGAAGATACATGCAAAATCTCTTCTGCAAAAAAAACATTCTTCCTCTCTTCCCCAGTTCTTTTTATTTCTTTCTGTGTACATTGTATGACACATGCACTGTGCAGTGTATACACTCAGTGCATTCACTCCATCCCTAAGATGCTGTGAATGGGCCGGGTGTCTGAAAGGATGCAACTCCTGTGTGCATGCTCGGGAGTTTCACCATCAGTGGCCACCCAATAGCTGAAGAGGACTTCTGAGAACCTGGAGTGTCGGCGACAGAGATGACAGCAGCGGACAGGATCGAGAAGTGAGCGAACACCAATATGTGTTCGCTCACTTCCCAATCTACTGAGCCGACCAGTGACAGTTTCATTGTCAGAGGTCGGCTAGAACTATGAGGATGAGTGAAAAGCACTCACCTCATAGTTCTCCTTTAAGGGTACTTACTGCTGTGCTTTAACCTACATCTCTCAGTTCTACCCTGAAGAGCAGTGCCAGTTTCTGCAGGATTCAGGTTTTTGTGCGAATACAGCTCCAGGTTGTCAAAGGTAATGTTGCTAAAGGTAACTCAGATTGAACTAGACACATCATTAAACTGCATAATCATGGGGACTGCTTTGCCCTGCCTATGAAGCTGTTTCTGGGAATTCAGATATACTGTATGTTATGTAGAGACAATACACTGATCATACTGCTTGTATGTAATATTTTGCAGAGTACAATCAATGTTCTGGCTAGGAGTGACTTTATACCTTGAGAATATCTACTGATGTCAGCTAGAGGCAGTGTGCTTATGAACCAGAGAGAAGCACACATAAGCAGAATCTGTTACAAGACTAAGGATAACAATGAAACATTGGTTTCTGGTAATTCATCTGATAATTTGCTGTAGCTTCATTTACTTCACACATTTATATATTACAATATGGCGGTTTTCACACTTTGCATTGTTTGGAAACAACATAGAATAAACTGAAATTCCCCTTCCAACAAAGACAAAAAGAAAATATTTGATGTCCTCCCCCCATTATTTCACCCAGATTCCACCTAAATCTGGTCATGTTTAAGCAGACCACCCTCGGATTTCTAAGAACCAACCATCCTGACGTCTGAGAATTATTATAGATGCAGTAAAGATTTATGATAAAATGGTATACATTATTCTTCATGACATCCACAATACAAAACGTGTGACATTGTTTTTTTTGTGCTTCTCCTTTGATTCAGAGCCTTCTACATCTCCAACCGAAGAAGCGCTATCAGTCCTTTCACTATAGATTGATCAGATTAGTTAAATAATCCTTTATTCATGTTCAAATTCACATCACACTGAGAGATCAATTGGCCTGCTTTAACATTCACCGGCCTTCAAAGTGGACTCGAGCTCTGTGCTCACAGCTTGAGAACGGCAAACTTTTTTTTCTTTTTTTTTCTTCCTTGATTAAAGATAAAATTTCACGTATTGGGAAGTCATAAAATTCAAAACGCATTTTGCTGTAAGTGTGAAAGCCTGTGTTTGCTGTCTGTGCAGCAACTGAATATGTTATCAATATCCGTATTTGCAATCACAGGCATTTTGACTGAAATATGTTTTCTTGAGAAAAAAAAAAAAGAGAGAATATGTAAATTATTCAGCAATGCACAAACAAGCTGGCAGTGCCTATTTCCTCCCAAGATCAATATAAATGTATTTTCATTTACTGTGTAGTTACTTCACAGTTCTTGACATTAACATGAATAATAAAATCCCTACTGACACAAGGATAGCATGTGTAATGAGTAACACTTGTGTTTTCCAGGTCAACGTCATTAGGACACAGTAGGTTACATGACTGAAAGATGAAGGGGCCAGTATTCTAGATGGATACCATTATTTTACATTACAAATCCCCCTCTCATCTAGAAGTAGGTCACAGGGGCTACACCATCCACTTTCCTCACATGTTAAACGAGGGGAATACGCAGATAGAAAAGGCAGGGGGAAAAAAAAAACTTGTTCCTGCCATCGCGGATTCAAGAACAGCTCTCATCTGCAACACTTGGCAAAACGTTTTTGTATTTATTGTGTAGTAAATAAAGCTTAAATGCTTTGAAGCCCCGGTTGCAATCTATCTAGCCATTCACAGCCCAATAACAGCAGGGAATAAGAGCTGCCATCATCTAATGTCTTTCTTCTCCTCCTCTGTGCGCATCTTTTCCCAAGATTTCATTATTTTTTCTGACCGGATCTGTGCGCGCTGTCATATCTAGGGCACAGCGACACTAAATAAACAGTGAGATATGATTCTGAAATAGTTTATCACTGTAAAAAATGGTTTAATCGGAAACAATAGCACCCAAGCTGAAAGGTGGATTTGAGAATACACTGCTATTCAATCCTTTTCCAATAGAAGGGGAATCAGAGGCAGAAAACCTTCCCCTCCTTCTTGGAAAATGATCTGCCTTTGCCTATTTCTGACAGTTAGAGATTACATACAGTAACACTTCAGAGACATTCTACTTTGTCACAGCCTGGGTACTACATAGATTCCCATACTGCTAAACCAATCAGCAACTTTTCAAACAGCATCGAGAAACAGCCTGCCATTCAAGCATCTGTTCTGCGCATTTTCTGGAGCTCTCGTGTTAAATATTTGTTGCCATTCGGCAGTCGGGAGATTTATCATTTCTATGTAATGTTTTTTTAACAAGCTGATTTGACTTTTTTCATATAACTGTCAGTTGGGTTACCATTAGACATCTCTGGTATAGTGATTGGGGATTTTTTTACCCATCAATTATATTAAAATATACTCTCATCAGAAACTGTAGCATGTCATAAAATATGAAGTAGTAATGATACCATATTTTTTTTCCCTTCAAGATAAAAAGTAACAAATTATATGGTTTATTACCCAGTGATTGTTCAGCTTTTACTAGCACATGGGATATAGTCAGTTCAGAAAATGGGCATAACGTTATGGGGGCACTGGTGTGTGATTGGATAGAAGGCAGATTGGACTGGAAATGTAAGTTAATAGACGGCAGATTAAACCATCAAAGTAAGTGGGTGGAAGGTGGATTAGACCATAAAAGTAAGTGGATGGAAGGTGGATTAAATCATAAAAATAAGTGGATGGAAGGTGGATTAGACCGTAAAAGTAAATGGATGGAAGGTGGATTAGACCATAAAAGTAAGTGGATGGGAAGCGTGGATCATTTAGGCAGGGTTCACACAGTTGTGATGCAGTAATATTATGCCTGTTGGTGTGCTTGGGTGCCATTTATCCTGAATGACACCCCAATGCACTTTACGAAACACACCTGCAGTGCACTGCATCACAGGGCATTGTGGTACACTCCGTTGCTAAAACATTAGCTGCCTTACAACAACACACATCAACATGCATATTAATAAGCATTAACATGCTTTGTCACCCCTGAATAGGAAATTCCTGTTAATGCACCACACAAAAGTAAATGGACCCTAAATAGTGATTCCAGGAAACAAGTGAAACAATGCAAATATGCTTATCCACCCAAATACCGGCCATTGTAGTAAAACAGCCACTAGGGTGAGTGGTTATTCTGAGTGGATGTTTATAGTGGATATGAGTGGGCGTCTTTCTCCTTACTGTTGGAGCATGCACCTGCCACGTGCACAATGCTTATGCTCCCGCCTCTTCCTCTGTTGTGAGAAGAAGGAGGAGCTTATTAATGAATGAATCATGTATTAGTAGAAGATCACAAACAGACAGGCATCATTTGATTGTGGGATCCTGTAGTTGCTGTAGTTAACCCATCCGCCACTTCTCTTCTCATATCTCAGTCTCTCTATGTGACCTGCACATATCCCCTCTATCTTCCTTAGCCTGGAAATCTGTACATTGACCCTCATCTCCATTCATTGTACGTGACCTATACATTAACGCCTTCACATCCTCTAACCCCTGTGCTGAAGTTCAAACCGAGCATCAGAATGGGGAAGAAAGGTGATTTAAGTGATTTTGAACATGGCATGGTTCTTGGTGCCTGACAAGCTGATCTGAGTATTTTAGCAACTGCTGATCTACTGGGATCATACACAACCATCTCTCGGGTTTACAGAGAATGGTCTGAAAAAGAGGAAATATCCAGGGGCAAATGTAACTCGAATAACCACTTGTTACATCTGGGGTATGCAGAAGAACATCTCTGAACACATAACACATTGAACCTTGAAGCGGATGGGATACAGCCACAGAAGACCATACCGAGTGCCACTTCTGTCAGCTAAGAACAGGAAACTGAGGCTACAAAATTGTAAAATAGAAGATTGGAAAAATGTTACCTGGTCTGAGAAGTCTTAATTTCTGTTGCATCCATCCTGCCATGTATCAACGGTTTAGGCTGGTGGAGCTTCGCATCACGGATTTGCAGCCGACAAATCTGCAGCAACTGTGTGATGCTATCATGTCAGTATGGACCGAACTCTCTGAGGAATGTTTCCATCACCTTGTTGAGTCTATACCACAAAGAATTAAAGCAGTTCTGAAAACAAAAGGGGTCCAACCAAGTACTAGCAAGGTGTACCTAATAAAGTGGCCAGTGTGTGTATATATATATTGGTGTGGGGTAGAGTGACTGTTTAAAGATTTAAAGACTGATATTAATCACCATAATACCACCATGTTTCTTCATTAAAGAAAAAAAAGTCTCTACTTTCTAAAAAGAGGTATTTTTGGGGGTGTTTGTACTGACCCGGCATTTATATTCTAGGGAAAAGTTTTTTGTTTTTTTTTCAAACTGTTTGGTTTTTGTTCCCTTTAACCGCCTTCTTAACCGTTGTAATAAAAAACGGCCAGCCGGCTGGGAGCCTCCTGGATGTAACAGGCCGTCACATGATGACCTGTTAGCCCTGCCTACTCGCGCGCGGTGCGCACGAGCAGGAAACTACACGGTTTTATAAACAGGCAGCAATGTCTGTTTACATACAAGCGATCCGCCGGCTATAGAGCTGACGGTTCGATTGTATAACACAGCCCCCTATGTGATAACAATAAAGTTAAGTGAAAAAAAAATAGGAAAAAAAATTAAAATTAAAAGTTGCAAAAACAAAAAAATGTAAGTCACACATGAAAAAGAATTAAAAAAACACAAATTTTGTTAAAAGTCCCCACCCATACATACACACGTGCAAAAACGACGATTGCGCCCATTACGCCCCACATGATACATATTGCTGCATAAGTCGGAGTGAGAGCAATAATTTTAGGGCCATCAATCACTGAAAACACTAAGCTGATGAGCGGTAAAAGCTTTTAAAGCGTTGCCTGTGGCCAATTTTGGGTATGGTAGTTTTTGCGATTTCGAGGCTTGACCCCGTCTTTTATATTTCACCAAAAAATTGGGTACTAATAATTGTTTTATAACATAATGTTTCCTTAATATACATTACAGCACTGAAAATGGAAAAATGGCCTGGGAAGGAAAGGGGTGTAATGCGTTGGTATTGAGATGGTGAAAATAAGGTCCATTCAAATTAATTTAATCTGAGCTCCATATAATAGAGTGTGGCCACACTTTACAAAGTTTCTAACATGGTCGGGTGAGTCTACTTCCTGAAGCTCATGCTTTGTAACTTTGTCTGTGTTTAGTTTATTAGATTCAACCTTCCAATTAGAGGTTACAATCTCCCTGGTAGAATTGACAAACTACCTGCTTGTTGGAATTGAAGTGCCCCACCAATTAAAATAGTCTAGATACAACTTTATTCCATTAGGATCAGGGACATTCAAGTAGAATAGCCAACACATTTTGGGTGTCTAAAACACACCCCCTTAATCAGGGCTTAATATGAGAAATTATGTATGTGGGCTACAATCCCTGCAGCATGAAACTGGTATTGAGTTGTGATGGGAATACTTCAGGCTTGACAGCTGCTGGTTTGGCAGCAACCATCACATTACTTAACAACTGTTGTATGAGAAACACCAAGAGAATAACCACACTAGTTTGGTGCTTTCTTTCCACACTTCCAAACTTCCCATTTGTGATACTTTGATCCCTCTGACTGTGAGGCACAGCACAGAGCCTATATGGTAGGATGTGTTTGGGAATGCCTATTTTGCTTTACAAACAGACAAACAAAAGGCGTTCCCAGATTACCAACAAAAGAGCGTGTGGTGGACACTACAGCAATGCTTGGAAAAATAAAAGGCCAGAGCTGTTAAGCTGTGTACTTCTGAAGGCTTCAATTTCAGTTTTGATGACAGTGTTAATTTAAACAAAACAATACTATAAATATTTCACAATACATTCTACAGCTTCAGTTCTTCCTGGGAACTTTTCAGAATTGAATCCCTGAACTTTACATGATGCAGAGAAACAGTTGAGTTAAAATGTTATTTTCTCCCAAGTTGACATTGATATTTAAATCACATTAGTAATAGCTGGGTGAACTAAAAAAATAAACAGATCGCTGGAGGATTTTCAATCGTCCAGGAGATTTCTGTGTCTCGGTACACTGAATGCCGGAGGTGATGACTTAGTTGTAAACTTGGGAGAGTGTTAAATACGATAATATTAAAAATGATACATTGAAGATGTATTTGCAAGTACAGAGGAAAGAAAATCCTGTGTGAGTTGCTGCCCCCGCTATGACCTTTCTCCTCAGAAGAATATATGAACAAATAGATTGACCGCATTAATTCATACCACACTTTACCTCTTAATACATTCTACTTTTATACACATTGACACACATACCATTGAGGGCTACATAATTTTTTCATCAAAGGTGCTTCTTCCTCAAGCAATTAATCATTTTGGTGACGATTATTATTCTGGGCAGTGTGAACTTGTAGCTCCTTTTAAACTGATATCAGTATGCTCGGAATTTATGTTTCCAACAGTTTAGACTACCAGTTTATTCTTTAAAGGAAGCCCATTTCACGTTGTTTTGCCCAAATCCCTTTCAACTTTATATTAGTAATGGAAATATTTCACTGGCAACTAGAAGTACACTTTTTACATCTTTTATGTTAGCACTAATAGAGTCTAAATGCAATTAAAAATATCAACTAGCTATGCATGTAGGTGTCCTTTAAAGAGGAACTTTACCCATATCTTCAAAAAAACAGCAAAGGCTCCTTTATAAATGACAATCTACAAACAGCTACTTATAGATAATTGCAGGATTTGAATTCTTTTCATACCTTTTTCCCCCTCCCCATTCTTCTCACAGTGGCCATTTTTACTAAGGACATATTAATACATTTCCTTTTACTTCCTGGAACTCTGGCACATGTGATTAGGACATGTGACCATGCACATTATCTCAGGGGAGGAAAATGCTTTTCCCTGACTTCTCATGAGATTACAGATGAGATTTCCCAGCAATGTTCTGCTGATGTAACCTTCCCAGGATTCTTGGTGCTTGGGCACGATTACATCATTTGTTCCAAAGAGAACCAGGAAGTGGAAAAAAAAGAAATTGTAAAATAAAAATATGTTTGTTTAGCTAAAGAATGTAGCAGTGGAGGAGACACGAGTGGCTGTAGGTAAGTGTGTGTGTGTGTGTGTGT
>NW_017306730.1:276715-309127 GCF_000935625.1 Nanorana parkeri
TGGTGGGGGTGGGAGGTGGGTGTGTGGTGGTGTGGGGGGGGGGGGGGGAGGGGGTGGTAGAATAGTGCTGGGTGTTTTTTGCTTTGATGCAGAGAATGCAATTAGGTCAAAACACTCAGCCTTTAATACTACTTTAAGCTTAGACTTGTGTCTAACTATGTATTTATTTATGTAGCTTAGTCCCCAGATAATCTGCATGATATCATTATGATGGCATCATAGTCAATAGGTACCACATTGCCTCCTTCACTTAGCAATTTGACTTGTGGCTGGAGAGATGAGGTCATTGGCTTGTGACAACAACGTCCATTACTTTGACAACAAAGTAATTGACACTGTGGGAACTACTAAGCTTGAGTAAATAAAGAATATTGGTGGAATGTTAATAACACTTGTTGCTTACAGACTACTATTATAATTCAGTGCTTAGGGTGCAATATCACATTTCAGCTGTAGGTGTAACTGCAGGCTCACATTCCCACCACAACAAGGGAGGAGCAATTTGTAGATGTAATTGAGTAGACTACTTATTGCAAGTGTTAATTCCCCTTTAAGGCTGTAGGAAAATATCAACATTTATTCTATAATAAATAACCATATAGCTCAATGCAATGGACTGCCCACTTATATATTAAAATTCACTGTTTAATGGGTAAGTCCAACCCAGGTTCACCCTTCTTCTGGCTTCTTGGAAACCACTTCACTGCCTTCAGTAAATATCTGAAAATATAGTTACAGTATATTTTCCCACGGATTGGAAACTACATTTTAAAATCCACACTACTCCACAGTATTCTGCAATTGTCTTGAAGACCATTATTTTTCATGAAATCTTCTTCAAATGCTGTATATCACCATTATCACAAGCTTACTAAAATAATTAGTAATTAGTGCTTAATTGCATCTCCCTGTGACTAAATGAATAATTTCACTCCTAACCATATTTCATGTGTGTGTGTTTGTATGGCTCTGGTATAAGAAATACTGTAAACTCCTCTGGGAGCTCAATTTCCTATGTATTTTGCAAAGCTCAGCACAGTATAAAAGATTTGTCACTTTCTGTAGACATCTTGTACAATATTTTTAAAGTACATACCATGCAAAAAATATATGTTTATTTCATAAACAGCAAACAGAATACAGCAGAACTATATACTAGATACACACCCACACATACTTATATTATTATAACATATATTTATAATAATAATTAGCTCACTATCCTGATGCTAATGAATGCACATTATATCTTAATATGTGTCAATCACTTAAGCACTTTCCCTTCCCTGGGTTAGAAATGCCAGCTCATATTTAAGCGTATCTCAGTATCGGAAAATAAAGCCAAACCAGTTCGGGGTCATAAGCAGCTGGTTTAATTTCTGGCATTGGCTTTCTACATTCTGCCCTTGTTTAGCTGATAGGTGGCATGGATAGTGGGAGCAGAGCTGGCATAAGCTCCACTTGGCAGTAGACACTGAAAATCTTGTGCCAAGAGCAAAGGGTGCTAGGTCATCGGAGCAGAGACAATGGAACAGCTGTGAGTGAAGATCTGAAGCACAGACTGCTTCTCTCTTGAATCATTTACTGAATCACACTACCACTATACAAATGTGATCCCAATACAGGGTTCTAGAATTCTTCCTCATGTTAAGATTGAAAGCCTCAAAAACACAAATATACTGTTAAAGATAATAGATAAAATAGCTACCATTCCCATTTTAACGACACAACAATAATGGTAGAGTACAAACCACATATATATTTTGTATAGTTATACATTGCTTTGATGGGATGTATGTATGGGGTATTGTACTACAAAGCTATAGCTAAATACATTTTAACTGACATTGTTCAGGTTAGTTAATAGTCCTCCATGCTATTTGCACTGTCGATCATATGGAGAAACCTGAGGTAGAAGAATACAATGCCGGGGTGTAAGAAAGGAAATGAAAAAAAACTTTATGAAATGGTTTGTGCTGTACAGTCTTTTTAGAAGTTGATCAAAAAGTTAATTTTTTATTTTTAAATGTATTTCTCAGAAGAGAAGGAGGTATTCTTCTGACTTTGGCACAATACAGTTTTGGTCTAAGGATGGTCCCCTGGTAGAAAGAGACATCCTGACATCCAATATGAGGAAACCTCATGCTTGACAACCATGATACGGAAAAAAACCTATGTGTAGACAGCCAAGGCAATATTCTTCATAAGCACATATAGAGTTGCCTATTCCTGGGAATCAAAGCGGATGAGTAGATGCCTATTTGCATTTTGTTTAATTAATTCCTCACACTGATCCTAGGGTACTATCTGCCAAGCTTCTCATCAAAGCCATTTAAGGTGCCAAACTTTCAGGAGGCAATCCATTCTATTATAATCTAAAGATTGCTAAGCATGCAATGATTGACAACATAACAATGTGATATTTTTTTTTTAAGCTTGTAGCTCACCTCCTTGCTTTTTTACATTTTGTTAAAAAAATCATCAACATCACCTTCATCCAGTAAAGAAATGCAAACAGTAATACGGATGAAAGCAGTGAAGTAACCAATGGCCAACTTTTTAAGTGGTTTTGTTTGTTTGTTGTGGGATGCTACATAATGCTTGCATGATACTATTAATTTAATTAAAAAACATCCAGAAATATTTACTGATGATATTCAGTAACTTTATTACTGTGGGTACATGGGTATATGTAATCCAGAGGATGGCTGGGGCTGGAAAAGTTATCCTCTATGCAGATTAGTAGGGAATCTTGTGGCTAAACTCAGGCCTAAACTGGGACCTAATGGGTTAATAATCTAAAACTAATGGCTTTGTAAAATAAAATGAATCCTGTTTAAATATTATGTAAACCTAATATCTCCTTAAATATAATTCATGAAAGGCAACAGACTTAAGCTTTTCCCTAAACAATTAGCTATTTTTCAGAGTGTACATTTTTTGATGAATCACAGTTCCAGGCAACAAGTTAAACCCATTATCCAGCCCATTGCAAATTAACTAAAAGCAGATTGTTCACTTAGACCCCTTGCCCATTTAGGACAAATTGTCTTTTGGAAGCCCATCCCTAACCACTTTAACTCACCTTTTCAGCTCTCCTCTACCATTTCTCCTTCGTCTCAGCTGTCACCAAAATTCACATGGGCAATGCACCATGGAAGAAGGTCACATGCTCCCCATACCACAAAGAACTAGGTATTTTGCAGTGGAAGTCACAGAAGAAGGAGGGGCAGAGGAGCACTGGAGAGCTAAGTGGGTGGGCTTTACCTAGACATAGTCACTATGCCTTAAATGGACAAGGTAACTGTCAAGGTCTTACCTTGTCCTCATGGTGGCAGCCATTTTGGACATGTGCAGACTGCAGTCTCTTATAATCTCTGATTGCATCATCGCTTGCCTGCTGCCTGGGCGTCGCACAGTGATGATGTGGCACACCTACCTATATCAGTCTGCTTAAGCTTCAGGTTCATTGCCCTTGCGTTTGTGCTCCAAGGTGCATCTTTGGCAGTCTCAGTTCCTTTGTGTCTGTCTGTGAATGATCCGGCCTGGCTGACGTTTCCTCTGGCTCTCGACCCCGCATCGGCAGACGTACCCGCATTGGACTTGATTCCGGCTTGGGTGACTACCCGCATTGGACTGGACCGGCTTGTTCCTGACCTCGCCGCTGCTGTTCCCTGATTAATGTTTATTTATGTTTCTTTAAATAAACTACTTTTATTTATTTTCTCCAGGCTCGATCAACAAGATCACCTTTTGGGTCAGTTTGCTCAGACGTGGCAGATGTTGCTTGCACACACCTTCCTCTTGGTGCTGCTAGGCCGGTGGTTCCTCCTGCTGCTGCTCCCAATACCATTCCTGCTCCTGCAGTTGCAGCTGAAGTCCCTGTTACCAGAGGGATGACTGGTTCAGCCCCCCTGCTCAGCGATATGGGGGTGAACCGAGTCAGTGTCGTGGCTTCCTAAAGTGGTCATATATTTTGAGATGGTCCCTCAGGCGTTTCCTTCTGATCGGTCCAAAGTGGGCTTCCTAATTTCATTGCTCTCGGACAAGTCCCCGGCTTCCCGTAAAGATAAACAGCAGTTACTCGGGCCTTGGTAGACTCCGGTGTTGGCGGTTATTTGATTGACAGTACATTTGCGGCTGCAAATTCCATACCCCTGCAGCTTCGTGTTACTCCACTGACCATCGAGGCAATTGATGGCAGACCCCTGTGGCCGTCACAGATTACCCACGAGACTCTTCCGGTCGATATGGCGATTGGGGCTGTTCACAGGGAACTTGCCTGTTTTCAGGTTATTTCATCCCCCGCACTACTCCGTTGTTTTGGGGTTCCCTTGGCTTCAGCAGCATAATCCGACCTTTGATTGGCAGTCGGCCAAGATCCTCTCTTGGTCTCCACAGTGTGGCGCTGTTTGCATACATGGGCCTGTTAAAGTAGTTTGTACCTCCTTGGATTCGGTGTTGCCTTCTGAATATCATGAGTATCAGGATGTATTTGACAAGATGCGCGCTGGTACTCTTCCTCCTCATCGTCCCTACGATTGTGCTATAGATTTGCAACCAGATGCCATTCCACCTTGTGGCAGGGTTCATCCTCTTTCTGTTGCGGAGAATAAGGCTATGGAGGAGTATGTGTGGACACGCTTTCCCGGAGACACATTCGCAAGTCCACTTCTCCAGCGGGTGCTGGCTTTTGCTTCGTAAAGAAAAAGGGGGGCGAGTTGAGACCTTGCATTGACTATAGGGGTCTCAATCGCATCACAATCAAAAATGCAAACCTGATTCTGTTGATTACCAAATTTTTGACCGCCTCAAGGGAGCAACGGTCTTTACCAAGCTTTGCCACGCGTTTAACACCAGAACCGATCATTATGAATATCTGGTTATGCCTTTTGGCTTGTGCAATGCGCCCGCTGTTTTCCAGGAGTTCATTAATGATGTATTTTGCGATATGTTGCATCAATGCGTGGTAGTCTATTTGGATGACATCTTGGTTTAATCGGACTCCATTGAATCACATTTCCTGGATGTCAGACGGGTGCTGCAACGATTACGTGGGAATGGGCTTTTCTGTAAGCTTAAAAAATTTGAATTTCACCTGTCTCAGGTTACCTTCTTGGGCTATATCATTTCTGGTGAAGGGTTCTCCATGAACCCTCAGAAGGTTTCGGCAGTTCTGCAATGGCCTCGCCCCGGGGGTTTCCGTTCCATTCAGCGTTTCCTTGAGTTTGTCAACTATTATCGGAAATTTATCAGGAACTTTTCCACTTTAGCCAAACCCATCTCAGATCTGACTAAGAGGGGCAGCGATTCCCACAATTGGATGCTTGCTGCTATCCAGGCTTTTGAGGCCCTCAAGTCTGCCCTCGCTTCGGCTCCAATTCTGTCTCATCCCAATCCTGGTTTGCCCTTTATCCTAGAGGTGGATGCATCTCCTGTCGCAGCGTTGGACGCATGTTTTGTCTGTGCGCAGAACAAATCTTCCCACCGCCTACCCTTGGACCTACTGCATCCCATTCCCAATGGGGAGCGTCCCTGGTCTCACCTGGCCATGGAACTTCCTGGATCCCGAGGTTACACGGTTATCCTCATGGTTGTCGATTGGTTCTCCAAAATGTGCCACTGCATTCCGTTTAAGACGCTGTCTACCGCTCAGGAGCTGGCCTAGGTGTTTGCCAGGGAGCTCTTCCGTTTACACGGGTTGCCTAAGGAGTTTTTCTCGGACCGCGGGAGCCAGTTTGTCTCTAGGTTCTGGCGTGCCTTTTGCTCTCAGTTGGGTATTCACCTCTCCTTCTCCTCAGCCTACCATCCGCAGTCCAATGGTGCCACTGAGCGTTCCAAAAAGGACCATCAGGACAATTGGGTTGATCTGCTACCCTGGGCGAAGTTTGCCAGGAACTCTGCCATCAATTCGTCCTCCGCAATGTCTCCATTCATGGCGAATTATGGGTTCCAGCCCTCTGTGTTGCCTGAGTCGTTCTTGCCGCAGTACATTCCGGCTGTGGAGGATCATCTTCGTGCCCTCCGTTCCTCTTGGATGCGGATTCAAGAGTCTTTACGGGTCTCTGCTCAGCGTCAGAAGCTCCAGGAGGACCAGAGACGTTTTCCTGTGGGCAATCATGAGGAGTATGAGATTAGCAGCATCCTGGATTCTCCTCTGCTCCGAGGTCGAGTCCAATTCCTGGTTCACTGGAGAGGTTATGGTCCTGAGGAGTGCTCCTGGGTTTCCTCCAATGATGTTCGTGCGCCTGCCCTTCTCCGCGCTTTCCACGCTCGCTTTCCTCGGAAGCTGTTTTTTCACTCCATGGAGGAGGGGCCATTGAGGTCAAGGTCTTACCTTGTTCTCATGGTGGCAGCCATTTTGGACATGTGCAGACTGCAGTCTCTTTTAATCTCTGATTGCATCATCGCTTGCCTGCTGCCTGGGCGTCGCACAGTGATGATGTGGCACACCTGACTATATCAGTCTGTTCCAGCTTCAGGTTCATTGCCCTTGTGCTCCAAGGTGCATCTCTGGCAGTCTCAGTTACTTTGTGTCTTTATGTGTATGATCCGGCCTGGCTGACGTTTCCTCTGGCTCTCGACCCCTGCATCGGAAGACGTACCCGCATTGGACTTGATTCCGGCTTGGATGACTACCCGCATTGGACTGGACTGGCTTGTTCCTGACCCCGCTGCCGCTGTTCCCTGATTAATGTTTATTTATGTTTCTTTAAATAAACTACTTTATTTTACCTGCATTTCCGTGTGGTCTGGTTTCCTGGCTCCCGTGACAGTAACAATCTCTTTAATGTACCTTAATCTGAGTTCTCTATAATCCACTGCAGCAGCAGCACACAAAGACAGCCTTACAAAAGGCTGGTTCACATAAGCAAGCTGTGCTGAACACATGACCGCTGTTCTGCACTGAAAAGAGACATTGCTGATGCAGTGATCAGAGGACATCACAATTTTACTTTTTTGTTAGTG
This sequence comes from Nanorana parkeri, assembly GCF_000935625.1. NCBI lineage: Eukaryota > Metazoa > Chordata > Amphibia > Anura > Dicroglossidae > Nanorana > Nanorana parkeri. Next base: position 283,685 of record NW_017306730.1, read on the forward strand.
CGGTTGTATGCATTAATATTTTTGGTATGGTATGTGGTATGAACGAAGCCACAAATTGCCTTGTCTGTGAATTGGTACTGCAATGTGAAGGCTGCCAACGCAACCCCAGTGCACCTGGCATAAATGGGTCCAAAGAGAGATGTAGCAGTGTACTTCTTAAACGTCCAAACCAGATTTAAAAAGGATTGTGGGCTGTTAGATGCTTTTTATACTGGTACTAGATATGGAACTAGGTGTGATCCAAGATAATTGGTTAGGGTCAGATGGATTGATATAGTACAGCTGTGCCTGAATAAAAGACGGAACCAAAAATGTAGCATATTGTGTATCACTCGGCTGTAGATCCTCAAATCATCTCTGAATTGGTGCTGACAATGTCCTTCCTTCTGGAGGGTGGCTACTTTTGTTTACCATGGTCCATGTGTGTGTTGTACAGTGATTTATGATATGATTTATGTAAAACTTATGCCTGAGATCAACCATGCTGATATAGATTAGTTGTTAGGACAGGTGCTGTAATAGACACTCATACAGCTGAATAGTATCTATGATATCACCTTTCCTAACAACAAATGTATCTCAGCACAGGTTAGTTAAAGTAAAGGCTGATACTTAAACAGCCCTAGGCTCTACTGTGTAGACTAATGAGCTGTAGAGCACTGTATAGCTTCCATGTTTAAGTGTACAAAGACTATCAGGATGAAGAGTTTGGACAAGTCAGGAGAAGGGAACAATCTAGGACAACATAGCTGATTTGGAAAAATTATCCAATTCAGCTCACTTTCCAGTTCAGCTATGTTGTCTTAGATTGTTCACTTCTGTCTTCTCCAAACTCTTCACCCTTCAGTGAATAACCTTGTAAAACTTCTTCTGGAGAAATGTTTTAAATGGTTGTGATTTGCTTTGGTATTAATTTGAAAAAGAAAGGCACATACCATAATGCATTCTGTTAGAGAAGAAAATGAACAAATGTCTGAGAAGCTTGATTCAAACAATTTAGCCCTTGGAGGTCAACCCAAAAAAAGACTAATGTGTTTGTCCATGCTAAGCGCTAAGTATAGCAGCAAGCAAGCCTACTACACCTAATGCAGTTACTGAAAAGGAAGACAATCAATAAAAGCATTACATTATCAGACAGCTATAACTGTATGTGAGTCTAACTTGTTTCCTAAACATTTCAACAGATTGTACATTCACTGATTACATGTCTGATAATTAAACTGTCACACTGACATGTTGTGATAACATGTACTTTTACTTAACTGATCCTGGTTTGGTCTTGTAATGAAATTTTAATAATAAGTTAAATGTTTCGCTGTTTATGGTGCAATGCTATCCAAGCACTTCTCTAATTTTGTCCAAGTCCTGCTGACTCGCCCAAAAGGGGTGTAATGTGCTGGTATTGAGATGGTTAAAATAAGGTCCATTGAAACTATGTTAATCTGAGCTCCATGTAACATACTGTTGCAACATTTCACAAGGCTTCTAACATGTGGTTGGGTGAGTCTGCATCATGAAGCTCATGCTTTGTAACTTTCTCTGTCTTTGGTTTATAAGAAATTATATTCAACCTTCCAAAATAGGTTTAAATCTTCCTGGTAGCATTGACAAACCCTGTTTGTTGGAATTGAAGTGCCACACCAATGAAAATAGTCCAGATACAACTTTATTCTATTAGGATCAGGGGACATTTAGGTAGAATAACCAACATGTTTTCAGGGGCCAAAACACACCCCTTTCATCAGGGCTTAATAAGAGAAATTATGTATGTGGACTACAATTCCTGCATCACAAAACTTGTATTGAGTATCGCATCACTTAACACCTGTTGTATGAGAAACACAAGAGAATAACCACACGAGTCCAGTGCTTTCTTTCCACACTTCCAAACTTCCTATTTGTGATACTTTGATAGCTCTGACTGTGAGGCAAAGCACAGAGCCTATATGGCAGGGTGTGTTTGGGAATGCCTCTTCTTCTTTACAAACAGACAAAGAAAAGGGGTTCCCAGATTAGCAACAAAAGAGCATGTGGTGGGCACTATAGCAATGCTTGGAAAAAGAAAAGGCCAGAGCAGTTAAACTGTGTACATTTGAAGGCTTCATTTTCAGTTTTGATGAAAGTGTGGGTGGCCCTGTTGGCACCACTCTGTTTGACACATGTCAATTTTTCAATCTACATTTGTCAAAAGAAGCCAAACCTAAAATTGTCTGCCGGGCAGTGACTGCAGCCAATCAGCTGAAGCCCCTGTTCTGGAATTCTGACGGCTGTGGATGCCGACTGTCAACATACAATTGACTAGTAACACAGAACACAAATGCCAAGTGTAGGGCTTGTCTCAACTAGCATTCAAAATGTAATGCTCGTGAACACTTTGAAAAGTGCCTTACTGTTTTTAAGCGTTAGTTCACATGTTTTTGGTGTCACATCTCACCGTCCTTGGGTCGAGAACTTTTGCTAAGTGGTTTTCTGCATTGCTGTTCTTCAAGGCTGCACTGCACATTTTTTATGTGCCACAATACTGCCACTTTTGTGTATACAGTGCCATACATTTATATTGTTTGCGGGGCACTTATTGGGCATTTTATGGACAGAAAAATGCATGAATTCCACCATCAGTGGAGATAAGCCCTAATGTGTTTACACTGTGATAAGTATTTCATGAACAAAAATTGAAGCAAAAAACATAGGATGATGTGAGAGCTCACAGGCAAGAATGTTAAAATAACAAAAACAAAATGCAATGTTCTATGCCCAAACATAAAAAATTAAACATATTGGAATTGTATATCACATGATAAATATAGAAAAAGATTCATTTTAGAAAATATATAACATACATAATTATTGTTACAATATAAGTCTGTTAATAAAGTTTTACACTTAGTTGGCATTTCTCCGTTCACTAAGACACTGACCAGAAGTTGTTTTTTTATATGGGTCTTAAAAGATTGATAATTTTTAAATATTATAGCTTTACATATATATTTAAATAATGTTTTAATATTTACATTTAAAGAATATACAGTTGTTTTAATATGGGATTTTGAGAACTCATTGAAACATTATGACAGAGGAAATGCTTTAGTTTAGATCAATAGCCATAACCTCACCTTTCTACACTACATATTTTGCACTACAGTACAGAATTACAAACCTGCTGTGTAGTTCTGTTATAATACTATACTATTCCATCATGTAGAACTAAAATGCCTTCTCATGTCATCATACTGCCATTTAGTTACAGAAAGCTTAATTACAACACAAAACCCAACACAGGAAAAGAAACCCAAAAACAAAAAATATTGATTGACTAGGTAAAAAGAAAATATTTTTTTATATCAGTACAAAAATCTAGGGCTGCGGAAATTAACGATTAATCCCTCGATTAATCGTTAATTTTTTTGATCGATCAAAATTATTTTGATTGATCAAAGTTCTTTCGATCCGTACTCACCTCACAGGGGGTGTTCTCTCCCAGCCCCCCTAACCCCCCCTCCGTGGATGGGGGGGAGAGGGCACCTCCCTGAAATGAGAGGGACACCTCCCTGAAATTGCCTATTTCAGGTTGGGATCCCTGGCATTGGCCTATACACATACAGCACAGCAATGAAGTAATAAAATGAACTAGGATCACACTAATCCAGCACGTTATTATTCTGAGTTGCCCCACTCCAGCGGCGGCCATATTGAGTGGGGCACGTGAGATTAATAACGTGCTGGATTAGTGTGATCCTAGTTCATTTTATTACTTCATTGCTGTACTGTATGTGTATAGGCCAATGTAGTTGGATCTGTATGTGCGTTATAATTAATCGAAATTAATCGATTAATCGATTTAAAAAATTTCGATTAATCGAACAGGAAATTTTTAATCATTACCAGCCCTACAAAAATCCAATAAAACACCATCTTTAAAATCCCAATAAACAAACAAATATTTAAAAGCACACACTTCTCCCTCAAAAAGCCATACAGTTACGGTTAATCAATGAAATCCCTGGCTGGATATACATAGACCCAGGTCTATAAAGCTCATCAATAATTCAGATTAGTTATAGTTGCAATGACTATAAAGTACAGTATAAAGTAATTCTCATAATTAGTGTAGTAATGTAGTAAAGAAACAGACCAATAAACATTTCAGACTGCACATATCTCAATGTAAAATCTGATATAAAACTATAGTGATCATAAACCCATTGGATAACAATGCACAGCATAATACATTATTGATACAGCCCTTTATATGTAGATATTACACAGTCAAAGTTTAGGAAAAAGATTGGAAAGCAAAGAAACGATGGAGCAAAATGCCTGGTGGCAAAATTGAGCAGTGGCGGGGCTACCAGGGTTGTAGTGGTCGCATATGCGACCGGGACCTGGCGGGGGGAGGGGAGGGGCAGCAGCGCCTTGAGGTTTCTAGTTACGCCTCTGAGAAAGAGCATCAGTGAAAAGTGTAATTAATCCAAGTACAGACAATAGGGATATGTAATGGGTGGAAAAAAGGTGGAATAATAGAAAAGAGTGCAGTAGATACTCAGCATAACAGCAGGTTTAGCCAGAAAGGGATAAATGTCAGGTTAATGGCAGCCATGATGGAAAGGAGGAAGAAAATCCAAAGAATTCTCAATTTGTTAAGTGACCAAATGTGCCAAAGCATTCCCAGATTTAGGCAGGTTTTCCTTTCTAAATTGATGCATATAATCCAGTTGTGGTCGATTATGTCATCTTATAGGCAGCCGCACACGTGATAAAATGTTTAGTTGGGACATCTCTTTCACTATCTCCCTGCCTGCTTGGCATACAGGGTAGAATTTAGCAAACAAGCAAAAATTTAGAAAGAGAGATGGCCAATGGCTTACAATGAATCACCCATATGGGCCTGCTTGCTTGCGAAAATGTATGCAGAGTTCAAACTTCGCAAATCAATTCTATTAACACTTGTTAGAGATGTCCCATGGAACTCAAAATAAATTCAGGATACCCCATCTATCATTCTACCATGCAGTGATATAAATAACCAGGGAACACATCCCTAAAGCATGCAGCTCCTAAGAGTTTCGGAAGAAGAAAGCCTAACTGAAGAGCAAAGCCTGTTTATAGTTTTCTTGGATGCCTGACAAGCACAATATTACAATCCCTACCTCCCTGCTTTAATCAGGATTTCGGCATGCATTAATAAATCATTAGCCATGTGCTTAATGTAGTATTTCACCTAATGATGAAAAAAAGAAAAATCAAGGCTTTTCAGAGTTTCGTTCAGTCATACTGTGAACATACAATACACAGAGCTCTAGTAGGAAAGTCTTTTCCGTCACACATCAAATGGCCAAGGTACAAGTGTGACCACACAGACCTCATCTACAGCCACTGACATGGTTTGGAAGAACGGGCTAATATCGATGTGGACTTTAAAGAAATACACTTTTTTTAAGCATCCCACAATCTGCTAAAGAAAAACACATGTGTAGGCTTAAGAAAGGCCTACTTGGGGTCTTTGTAGAATATAAAACAGGTGCTTTAGCTTAGTACCATATAAGACCACAGTTACCCTCTGTCTAAAGGTTACAGGATAATAGCTGCCTTGTGACAGTCAGGCAAAGCTCAGGCAGTGGCCAGTGTGTAACATCTGGGAAGCATTTGCATACTTGCTTACATGTGCTTCAAGTCCAATTAAAGAGAGGTTTAGTAAAGAGAGGCACATTCATAATATTTTTCGCTTTAATTTCTAATCAGCAGTTATTGGCCTTTTTTTAATGTTGAACAAGGAAAAGCATAACATGAACATGGAAGGCTGGTTGTCCAGTGAGACATTAGCCTATTTTCCTTCTCTCCTATTTTAATAAATAAGCTTACTCTATTGAAACAGGAAGTTATAAGAATGTGATGGTGTAAAATAATTATAGAGTCCATGGTCCTAATAGTAACCAAAGCCCAGAACTATATTTCAGTCATGTGCTTTCCTTAACCACGCTGCCTTCCTTATGCGGAATGTGGTTCTATATGCAGAAGTGGCACATGTTTCAGTTGCAGTGATGCATTAGCCTGTGTGGCGGAACCCTAATCCTAATGCTAACCCTATAGCTAGTTAAAGGAAAGATGTTGGAAGAATAAAAGAAAACCTTTCACTTTAGATGCCTTCTGTTCCTTGCAATGGTAACAGGATAAGGGGATCTTTATATCCTCTGTTCCCCTCCATCATCAGCTTCTGCTTTCTTACCTGCTACCACACAATCAGCTTGTCTGATCTCACTTCCTGTGCTTCATTTCCGCCTCCTGTTCCAGCCTTTCTTAACCACGGTTCAGTGGAACCATAGGGTGCCTCCAAAGGTTGCAAGGAGTTTCTTGAACAATGAATGATTTCTGACTCCTGTCTGGAAGCCTGTCTCCACTGATCATCTATACAAGGGAGCATTTCACTGACCACCAATGTAAGGGGGCACTTCACTGACGACCATGGTAAGGAAGCCTGTCTCCACTGATCAGCCATATAAGGGGACATTTCATTGACCACCAATGTAAGCGGGCACTTCACTGACCACCACGCTAAGGAAGCCTTTCTCCACTGATCAGCCATATAAGGGAGCATTTCACTGACCACCAATGTAAAGTGGCACTTCCCTGACCACCAGTTTAAGGGTACATACATCTCAACAAATCATAGGTTTAACTACACCAATTATACCACATTCCTTATTCCTTTATTTATTCTTATATTTTAACTTACTGTACACTCTAATGTGCTGTAAGCTGCAGATAATTATTATCAAGGGTTATCAAGGGTTCTCTGATGCCTGAACGTTATTTCACAGCTTTCTCCATATTTAAGCAGTTGAGAAATGCTGTCAGCTCCCCCCTAAAAATGATGCATCTCTAGGCCCAGGCCCATGTCACCATTCCAATAATGCAATGAACACAATGGGTATTGTTAATTCACTCCATGCGCATGCTCAGATTCATAATGCTAACATATTTAAGCACTAAATAAATACTAATCATGCAAAGCAACCTGTAAAGATGCATGTTCGATGAGGTAACTGACAGCGTATGCTGACTAGCTATTGGCTAGCATGTCTTGCTACTGTGACCTGTTAAGACCTTAAATTGAGATTTTACATCTAGGTTGCATATGATCTAAGGCTGTGACAATAGGCTCAGATGAGTTAGCTGGACAGGGCAAGAAAGGGAATTCTCTGCATCTGGATTTTATAATATAGTGGATTTACATTTTTTTTTCAAAGAAGTCGGAAACCTCTTTTGAGTGTGTATAAATTAATTCTTCAGTGAAAAACAATTGACACAGGAGAGGTAAAAATATAATTGAGCACACATTATTGGTCTTTACATGACCAAATCAATTAGGAAAACAAATATACTTATAGGTTATGAATAAGGTTACTTCCCTAATAATCCTCCTATTTTAAGTAAAAAGCACACATGTCTTTATAGTCATTTAGATGATATGCTTGTTATATGTATAGGTAGTGTTTTTTTAATAATTTGTTACTGCTGTTGTACAGAACTTCTTTACTCCACCATTAGGAAGCAGCATGCTCATGTCACCAATGAAAGTGTAGTGTGGCTGAAATGCCTTTCATGTTCAACATATCACTTCAAGGCTAATAATACCACAATTACATAAATGAAATATTCTTAGAGAAGAATGTTAAAAATAGATGCAAAAATTGATGCAGATGCTTAAATGTGTTAAAATATTTGCTGTTTTTCCTTCAAATACCACAAATTACTAGGAAAACACATCAATCATGTTGTATAGAAGAACATCTGTTATTTCTTACAGTGTAAGACTCAAGCAAAACAGGGCTCCGATACTTTCAAAGTTATCAGCTATTCCTAAGTTAAAATGTTCTCTTCTGCACTGTAAGAATCAAATGAACTTGTTTCACCTTTCATGGGACCTACCCATATTTCTGTGTCTGCATCGACTGAGCAGTCCAGAGGGGGCGATGTTAATTAAAACAAATAGAGGACAATGTGTATTTTTTCACCCTGATTTTATAGTTGCCAGTTATCCTTGAAGTGATATTAAACCTTAATTAAAAAATAATTCAATAATCCAATAATGTAGACCCCAGCACTTGCCTTGCACTGTTTTAACAGTGTGGCTGCTTTAAAATCCTGTTGTAAAAATAGTTTCCTTTCAGGATCCTGTCTTCAGGTGGCTCTGCCCCTTATAGGGACCCATGGACCCATTTATGTGTGTGAATCTCTGCCTGGATACATGGGCAAGTCTGCTTACATTCCCTGCTCATCTCTACAGCTGCTGATTGAAAGCAGCAAGAGCCTGCACTGTCTCTGCTGTACGGTCTCTGCTGTACGGTGCATGTGAATGACACAAGGAGCTGTCTCCACTATCCGGAAGTTCAAGGGAAGCACATATTTAAAGAAAAAAATTACTGGGTAATGTTTCACTGCTTGACCTTACCCAGTACATTTATAAAAAGAAGAGGGTTTAATGCTACTTTAATCAAATGTGCCATATACGGTAATGATAAGAAAGAGCAAATGCACCACATAGCTTAAGACCTAACTCCAGCCAAAAGTTTTTTATTTCATATTGGATAAAGTGGGGGAAGGTCAAAGCCTCTGTTTTTAATAGCCATATGTGTCTGTTTTGGGGAGATTTTTCACTCTTCCCTGACAGGATAGGAAACAAAAATGCCATTTAGTGAAGTAGTAAAACGTTAGACCTTCTTACAATGTTTTATTGCTGTCTGTGTTTCCATGTCCCTGTGACTCCCATTCCACCATTTTTTGTATGGGCATCACAGGGACAGGAAGTGAGGCAAAATCTCCCCAATAGGGTCACAGACACAAATAAAAATCTACAAAAGCAAAAACTAAAAGTGCCAGCACACCAAAAGTCAGACACTAAAGTTTTACTGAGATAAGGGATGCAGACACTGCAGCTTTCCTCATCAAAAGACTGAGATGTCATCAGGTGGTTATAATAAACACAGACCCTCCCATTCAGGAATTAGTCTGCAAAGGACATGGTAAAACAAGCAGTTATTTTTCCATAACAGAAAGGGGTAGAAACCTGCAATGGTACATAAATTGCCCAAAGGGGTTTGATAAGTAGACACCGTGCTTTCAAACAAGATATTTCTATGTCCATGACAAAACAAGGTGAAACCTCCAAAAGTAAACTGTAGAAAACATAACCAGTGATCATCAGATGCTTTTTAATGATCATATATCTGGACTGGCTAAAAAATTCTACTAGATAACTTCTCATTTTGCCAAAGCCTGTTTTGTGCTTTGAAGAACCACAATCAGCAACATTCAAGTCCATGTTCCCTGGAATAAAGCTTGGTTTTCCAAAAACAACCAGCAAATCCAGCAATAAACCACTGCTTGGTCAGAAAAGGCAGATGTGTCACCAATCATAAACTCAACAAAGATGATTTGCAGGGGTAATGGAAAAATAATCATACTAATGAAAAAATGCATTGAAGTTGATGCCAATAAAGCTGTGAATTACCCTAGTTTTTGGAAAAGGTCACCAGAATAAATTGTAGTCATTCCTTTCTTAAAATAAACAGAACTTGCAGACAACCCTCACACATTTTTAGTATTTTAATTAATATTTTTTTAAGTGCAAGGAATGATAGAATCCTTTGATGCTTTCATAAAGAGATGGGTTCATGAACATCTCTAAGTGATAAAGGCGAATGCGTTAGGATAGGGTGAAACCTATGTAAAACGATTGCTCAGTCACTTTGCAGCTGCTGACTATATGAGAATAAACACTTGCTGTGAAATGAGCATTTGCAAGGTGCCAGTCTTTACTGACACTGCATTTACCAGATTGCTCTCAGGGATAACATCATTTTAGGTTATATTTGTAGCATGTTGAATCTGGATGTGCTCAGTAAACACAGAATCAGAACATAAATATCAGTGTTCAGCTAAAAGTCTTATGTAGTGAGCATCTTTAAAAAAAAAATCTGATAATGGAGTTGGGTATGCAGTAGTTTATGGAAGCATGGTAGACTTTTACAGAACAGTAGTATTTAGGAAATATTATAACAGGCTTTAGAATCTCTGCAGTGCGATGTTACGCTGCTAACACTAGGCCTTTTTCAGACGAGCAGTCCAATCAGGTCCATCTGTCAGCTTTTCAAGCAGATCTGATTGGAAGCCCAGTATTAGTCTGTAGGCAGCCTGACCTAAACAGACGTGCTTCCATTTACATCCGAATACCTGTGACAACATCTATGTCTGGAACAAAAAAAGAAGACAATATGGAGGTAAGCTGATTTGTCTGCTTACATTCGACTCCCCGTAGACCTAACATGAGTCTGTACAGCTCAGATTTTCTTCCATCGCAAGATGGAGGAAAAAACTGAATGGACATGGATGTCACAAGTGTGACATCCGTTCCATAATGCTCCGATCAGCATGGGATCTGTGCATGGATCCCCTGCTTATCGGAACAGACAGTGCTTGTGTGAGTTTGTAGCACACTACAAAAAGGACTGAAATACCACTTATGCTGACTCGGTAATTCTAATCATTGGGAAACTACAAACAATCTACAGGGCAGCTTATAAAAAAATGAGCAACATTGCATAAATTGAATTATTTTTTTAAAACCCTTTAAAAAAATAATTTTTATTGAGGTTTCTTTAGAAAGTGATGTCTCTCAAGCTCCTTTATAATCCTTACCTTGGCTCCTCCCACACAATCAACCCCCTCTTCATCTTTACCTTACCTAATCTCTCCTGTTCTGCCTTGTTGGTATTCCCTTTTGCACCCCCTGACCCCTCTATTTAAGAACCATTTGTTTCCTCCTGGCATGCACACTTCTAGATTTCTCTCCCTGAAGTACGCCCCTGGTGCAGGTCCACCACATTCTCCGACCTGGCAGTTCCCAAATATCTCAGCCCCTGTTTCCCCTGGCACAGACGAATATGAAAGCGTGGTATGAGGCTGTACAACTTCAATCCATTCTTTTACATCTAAAACAAATTTAAATAGACCCTTGACCTCCTTTGAACAACTATGCATGGTGGAAAAGCAAATTCCCCATATTTTATCTATTAATTACAGTCGCCTGAGGGATGGGGTTTACTTGGGGCCCACTCCAAATATGAAGATCTGGGAGCAGGACCTGGGCTATGTATTGAAGGAGGAGGATTGGGAAACGGTGTTCTTGCTCCAGCCATAAATTAATGTCCAGGTGGTACTGATGTCCAGCCTCTCTCCATCATATCTTCCCATCCACCTCTGATAGATGTTGGTGCTGCCTACAACATGAAGGCTCCTACTTACATGTTATGGGCGGCTCCTATTCGTCATTTTGTGAAATGTTCATTTATAAGGGATGGAGTCCAAACTCCTCGGGACGGGGTCCTACATTCCCACTGTTTTGTCATGATTTTTAATCTGATGGGAGCTGACTTAATATGATTATTTGAAGCTGCTTTTCAGATGTGTGATTGATCATTATTGTACCTGAAAATGTTCCTAATATCTTGTTTGCCAAAAAAAAAAGTATAATGAGTGTGCCTTTTACTACATGGAAAAAAGCAAACAATTAATTGTTAAAGAAAACAAACATTTCCATGTAGTACAAAAGGAAAGCAATTAAATAATTAATTCTAGCCTAAGACAATATGGTGAAATTGTGAGACTAAAATATAATGAACATATCATGCTGCCCTTTGCAATAAAGTGCATATTTATTGCCACGTACGGCTACGTATTACTCTTAACATTAGCAGCAGGACTTTTATATCGTGCATTTCCCCATAACATAATTTGATGATTCTAGGAGGATGGGAAGAAATGAGAACATTCTATCAAGAGTTCTCATCCAATCTGTTGATTTCCAACTGTGAACCAATATATTCATATGGGAGCATTATGTCTTCATCCTTATTGAAGTGTAAGTGCATAGAGGAGATTGTTAAGGGGCTAACAAATCACACTCAGTTTTCTGACATTTCTAATGCTTACTGCCAGAGAGTAAGTTCTTGCTGCGTAATGTCACTATACATTTCCAGTGGAAGTAAAGGTCATGGGTATAAATTAAGATACATTTCCCCATCTCTTAAACAATATCTAACATTTAATATAAAACAATTCAGGAGGGTGGATATTTATTACTTTATAAAGCACAAAAAAATGTAATGCACGTTCAAGGACGATACATGGGCACTGGTCGGTCCAAATAAAAATTTGCAGTGCTTAAAGTGAAACTTTAGGAGTCCAGACTATGAGCATCATGAAGTCCAGACTATGGACATTAAAGTATTCAAGTAGAACTATGGCCTTCCATTAAAAAAAAAAACAAAAAAAAACCAATATGTGCTGCACCACTTAATTATAAGTCCATCAGCACTTACAGTTTTCTCTTCCTACAAATACCTGTTGATCTTGCCAGTGAAGTCCACCTAGCACAGCTTCTTGTGATGGTGTGGCAACAATGTTGCACTGCTCATAAATTTAAAGAAGGGTTGCCACTCTCACGTAGGCTGTGCCTACTTGCACTTCAGTGGGATGAAAAAAATGCTGGGGCTTGGTTATCAGTAGTGTCACTGTTGATTCACAAGTCTTTAGCTTGTCAATCAGCCCCTGGGTACACCTAGTCTAGTGCACTGATTTCTGAAAAAATAGCACTGCCTCTGTTGATGAAAGTTTCTCACTGTGAGCTGCTTTGTGGGAGGGGGAACACGTGAGACACAAACGAAGGGGGATTTGGCTCAGTAGGGGAAGATAAAGGAAGTATTTTTGTTTACTTTATGATGCTTGCACTAAACATAGCAACTGGATTTGGTACTTGTTCCTTCTGTAGCTCTGCCAGCCTTCTAATTTATTTATTTATTACAGGTATTTATATAGTGCCGACAATTTACACAGCACTTTACTTATGTTGCACATCCCCATTAGTCCCTGCCTTCATGGAGCTTACAAACTAAGGTCCCTATCTCACATGCATACATACATAGAGGGCCAACTTAGAGAGGAGCCAATTAACCTTCCAGCATGTCTTTGGAGTGTGGGAGGAAACCGGAGTGCCCAGAGGAAACCCACGCAAGCACAGGGAGAACATGCAAACTCCTTGCAGATAGTGACCCTGGCCAGGATGCGAACCAGGGACCCCCAGTGCTGCAAGGCACTATGCCACTGTGCTGCCCATATGTTAACAAGCATGGTGCCGTTTTAATGGTGGGATTGATTTAAAGACTTTGTGTGGTTTTACGTAGGCCTATGTTATTTTTGACTGAGCCCGGTTCCAGGCACTATTTAAGATACCTTGGGATGTTCCCGGGGGTGAGTATTGCTTTGCTCTTGTGATGAATGTGTTACTTTATGTGGCCTCAAAACCTGTATTTTCTGGGTCATATTGTTTGTAACCTTTAATAAAAATGATTGTGACTAATGTTAACAAATACCAAGATGTTACAGTGAAAATTAACTTTACAATCTCTGTTATGATCATCGAGGATCTTTGAGGAATAATTACTTCCTGGTACAAGCAGCTAAAGAGCTCAGGGATGGCTTGTTTTACTGCCTGTTAAGAATATGTAAATAGTTTAATGTCTATTGTGACATTAAATATAGTAGTGACCGGCCACAATGCTTGGGATGACATTCATGAATAAGTATGTGTATTTTGCTACCCATGATTAATGGAGGTAGTATATCAACTTCCAATACAAGATTCATTATATGTAGAGGCAGCAGGGCCCTGACGGAAGATACAATGTTACTAAAAAAAAGCATTAGAATGTTTTTATGCATTTTTTGGCAAAAAAATTGTACCATTGGTATAACAGGGTGGAAAGAACATTTGTAAAGAAATTCAATTCTGCTCATAGATGCAACCTACCCATGTTCTTAAGCATATTCCTAGCAAGAAGAATTATCACTGTAGAAAAAAATACACTTAAAATTGCAGATGTTCTCATTGTGAAAGAATAGAATGAGGTCAAGTCTCCAACACCTCTAATACTATGGAAAAACCACGACTATTTTAAAAGTAAAAATAATTTTGTTTGTCAGTGAAAATCTGCAAAATATATATCTCATTGAGTATATAGAGTTTGGTGTTGTAAACTCAATGTTTTAGCATCAGACAACAGGGTGCTATATAAAGCTTATTTCATCATTTGCCTTTGGAATGATCTGTTCTTGCCTCAGGTGCATATTGCGTTAATGAATTGAGAAGCCCATTTTTCATCTTAAGTATGCATTACTATTTTGGCAGCATTGCATCTTATGAGAATTTTCTGGGTCATTGGTTGTGCCATGCTTCCCAAAGGTTATGGCATGCTTTTTCCTCCATTGCTAAGCAGTTATGAACTCTGGTTTTCAACAGTGTTAGTAAAATTTCTATCACTGGTTTATTTGATCTGTTTATTTTGGATAAACAGTTTTCTATTTCATACTTGCCTTTTTAAATTTAATATGCAAACATACTGCAGTAGGACACAACTGAAGGATATGAACAGTTCAAAAAAGTTAAGCATGTCTAAAAAGACAAGATGTCTTGGGTCATATAAAGCCCTCTGTCAGGTTTTTATAGTTGTCTTTTTCCCAATACAGAAATGTTTCTCTTGTGATGGGTGAGGGAACAGTTTGGAAGTTTCTCCAATAGCAAAAGTCATGGCAACAAAGTCACTAATCAGAGCAGGTAATGGTAAGAACGTGTCAGGTTTTTATTGCTACCAAATCCAGAAATAGCCACACTCCAAGGGTCTTCACTGAAAATAAAGATTTTTATTTGTGGAGCACATACATGCTGTTAGTTCCTCCCCACACATGCTCATATAAATCTATGAGTAAGCCAGAATGGTGAAAAGCATTCAGTGCACATGGGGAGGAACTAACAGTATGTATTTGCTCCACAAATATTTTTTTTTTATCTTCAGTGAAGACCCTTGAAGTGCGACTATTTCTGGATTAGGTAGATATAGGCTGCGGCGCACGCCTACTGAGCAGAGGAGCAGACCTAACAGATAACTTTCTCTCAGGTCTACTCCTCTGCTCAGTCGGTGGGTGCAATAGCCAGCCTGCTATTGGCTAGCTTGAGAGTTACTAGTAACTCTCAAGCAACCAGAAAGTACAGTACAGTTATGTAGCATCTACCAATCCCTGTGGTTGCCGGATAACTGGGAGTTTACTGTATTATTATAGGAAGTCAAAGAAGCCACCCCAACGTCTATATGTACCCATTCCACTGCCTTGTAATGACTGACACATGGCAGCAGATATTTTTTATTTCTGATTCAGACCTCAGACCTTTAGGTTCAAAGGAGAATTGGCCACAAACGTCTAATTTTCTAAGAAAGATTCTTCCACAATGAATGACTATTACAATCATGGAAACCCCAAAAACAATAGCTATTTTATACAGCATGATCTTGTTAACTGTTATTGTGGTATTAGCAGACCGTAAATGCCTTGCACTTTTACTGCATTCTTAATTCTTTGTATTTAGTGCTTGTTGAATCGTAATATATCCTGACAGCTTAATTTACTATAAAGATTAATAAATCTCTCCTTTAACACAAATCCATATTGCATCTGTCAGAAATCCTCCACAGTGGGAACCAGGAATAGGAAAACCACACTTAAAATGTCTGTATGTACATGGTCTTAGAACTGATAAACATAAAAATAACATTTTTAAAACAGCTAAAATACATTTTTAAAGAATTTAAGCCTGTCTAAATGAGACATACAGGAAAAGAAATGCTTTCAGCACTTTTATGGATCTATGAAATAGTCTTTTTCAGAAGTTTAATTGTAACGTCTCGTCTTTTGAAGGTTCCTCCAGCAGCAGCAGAGATTTGGGGTATTGTAAAAAGGCAGACACTTCCAGACCTTTATCACTGCGCTCTTGTGTGCAGCAAAGCAGACCTGCTAGCACAACCCATTGCTTTTGTGGTACAAGGTCACTCTAATTTCCTCCCTCTGGTTTTCATATTCCCACAAGGACGACTAATGCAAGTGCTATCATATCCTGACACAATGAATTGTGGAAACAGGCTTGTATTTCTTTCTTTTACTCCCTCTTCTTTCTTTTTTTTTTCCAACAATGGCCAGTACAGCACATGAGCCAAACTTTAACTCTTTAAGAGCAACACAGATTTCAGATATGGGAGGAGTTGTGTTATTTTACGCTGAGTTAGGGAGCCTGTGTTTACGTTCAACCATGGGCAGAGGATTTTCCAGTTTTTCTTAAACTGCCTTGCACTTGATTGAATCAATGGTCAATGTAAACTAAAGCAGGTTATGCACACACACTAAAGCAGCCCATAAACACAAACACTAACACTGGTCACCTAACCTGATCTGGGTGCAGATCTAATTAATCTGATGCTTAGGCCATACAAGCATATGGGTGAATCAGTAATTGGTCACGTCACTCTTTCCATAAGGTTGGAAAGAAAAAATAAATCTTCCAAAATATCTACATTGGACAGTGCAATAGCTGTGAGATTGGATCATACTGCACAAAAAATTATCAGCGCCCATTTTGATCATGAGGGGAAATTCAGGGGAGTCTCATGCAAGTACCAATTATACCAATTTAGGTTCAAAGCAACCTTTCTTTTACTATTAATCAGCACGTAGAGTACATGGGCACTTTTATAGCCTCTATATATTCATCAAATAGAAGTAATTCCAAAATTATACAAAGCAGAATCTGCTTGTCTTTTTCCCAATACATGCATTATGTGATGCATATTAACCATAAAGAAGCCACATCAATATTAAACATTGTTTGATAAAGTAAAGAGTCATAAATTTGAAAGAATACCTGAATTTTAACATGGTTTTGAAAAGAAAGGTTGTTTTAAATCTTTTTTTTAAAGTTTATAAGTATTTAAGCTGTTGTTCCATATGTTTTATACTATGTATTTATACATGTTTTGTTTTAGAAATAAACATTTGATAGAAGATAAAGACTACCATGGGTTAGATAACAATTAGCACAGCCTGCCTTGAAGCTGTGTTTGTCTGACTACAATTTTAGACTGTGCCATCTAATAAGGGATATGTCATCTCTCTCTCTGACTCACTCAGCTTGAGCTACTGAGTTTTATAAACAAGCTTATTTCAGTTAAAACTGAAAGGTGAACTAGTAAAGAACTAAATTCTACAAGCTGGCTGTAGGAAAGACTCCGGACTTTCTTAAAAAAAATTAAATATTTTTCAACATTATCCAAATTAGAAATATGAGCAAAACCACTGTACATTCCCCTTAACCTCCTACTTGTGTCTGCCCCTAGTCATGGGGCTTACCAGTAAATGACTAGAATTCAAATTCATACAAACAGCAAAGAGAGCAAACCCAAACCCACAGATTTCAGTCACCTTTACAATGTGGTTCAAAAACCACCTGATTGGCTGTTTACCATGCCACTGCTACACAATAATAAGAGGGTCAGGGTGATAACAATCAGGGTGGGTAATGATGCATGAAAACAATGCCTGGGCCATTACAACATAGTCAGATACTACCTTCAACATCATCTGTCTGTGTTTAAACACTGATCATAAATGAACTGGCAGACACATGGCAGTGAATATTGAAATATGTACCTGAAAAGGCATAATGCTATTATTATACAAGATGCTCAATAAAAATAATATAATATAAAATATAATACAAAAGCTGAACTTGTTATAGTATATGTTAGCCAACAAATTATATGATATACACGTATCTGTGCTTTTATTTTGTTTTTTATAAATGTAGCCCTTTTCTGTGTGTTCTTTTTCCCCCTGAAATATCTGATGATCCTGCCAGTTTCCCTTTATTGCCGGTTCATACTGACCACATCAAGCACGGAAGCAGAGCCATCCTGGTGTGGTTGGTTTATATATCAGTTGTTCCTGTTCTGAGATACAGGATGCTGTACTGTTGCACGGCGTGCCTGCATCTCTGTTGTCAGTTTCACTGCCATGCCCTCCACTTGACCCTGCGTCATTGATTGACATTGGCTCCCAGCAGGACCTTGATGTCAAAACTTAAAGCAAAATAGATGGGTAACATATCTCCACTGTGTGTGACATCACTCTGCCCCACCCACTTGCTATAAGACATGTCCCCCGTTTTGGAGAAGAGGAACATGAGGAAGGCTGCGCAGTCACGTGACCTTAAATAATAGATTTAAAAAGTACAGAAGTACTATATTTTGAAGAAAGTCTATGAGATTTTATTTAAAAAACACTGTTGGCTACATTACTATTAACTTTTGACACTGATGAGTTCACAATTACTTTAGGTAATTAAGCAAATCAATTTATCATTATTAGCAGGTAGAAGGTGGATAGGACTGCTTATATAAGCAGGTACTTTTATCCAATGTTCTGGCTTGCTCAGTCTTCTAGGTGAAATCATGACACTACCTACATGACATTATTTTACCCACACACACACACCAAAGCATCCCAAAGAATTCTGCTTGGACCACAAAGATGGAGAAAAAAATGGCACAGAATGTGGCAAGACCAATTCATGCCACAGTTGTACTACCATGGAGCCTTATCAAGAGAGCATCCGCTAAACATAGTTACATAGTTAGCCTTGTCCATCAAGGATTGTTGTCCATCAAGACCAAACAAGATCAAAACATTCAAAACCCGCAACTGATTCAGAGGAAGGCAAAAAACACCCATTATAACGCCCAAGCATTCTCTTTTCATACTAAATCAGCCAGTCAGGTTGAATGTGATTTTTCTTGGATTGTCCTAATCTGATTGGATAATTTTAGAGAACGGGTTTACACAGCTAGGGAAACATTTCTTTTTTAGTAATCATTCTTCCAGTTTAGCTGTCAATGAAATGTAATTGTTGTGCACACATGCTGATAACTGAATGTTCCTTTAACAAAGCGAAATAAATAAAAAATGTGTAATTTTATTATGCTATCAAGTCAATCATTATATTAAATGTAACTGTGTCTATCATTTTCTGTGTATTGTAATATTTGTAAGAAATCTCCTTCTATGCAAGGCCAATATGAAATACGCTTTTTTCTCACAAAAGACTTTGTGTTTTTACAGTAGGTCATATTTTTGTCCTTCAAAAACAGTTGTCAGTAGCTTATCATGAGTAGAACTATCAGACTGAAACAAGCCGAATCATATTTGTTCTTAGCAGAAAAAAATGACCCAGCTGTGGGCACAAATGGTTTTTATAGCTTTCCGATCCCTTTTTTTTTGTGCAACATACAGCATCATTGTATGAATGATAAACAGGCTGTCCAATGTTCTTTGCTGCCACATTTCCAGTTTTTTGCCTCTGTCTGGATCAGGCTTGCTTCTGGATAACCTTAGATACCCATGTGTACTGAAGGATAATTACCTTGTCATCTTTGTCATCCTCCTCCTCCTCGTCCTCTAACATGTCTTCCATTACCTGCGGGCACAGAAAAGGACAGCACTTTACTATTACTGTATACTTCCACAGGTCACATCTTTCCTGCTACAAAACACTTTGACTAGCTAAACTTTAACTTGCAAAAAAATAAATGAACAAATGTTAATGAAAAAAAACGATCTGCAGCAATATAATAGAGTGCAAAGTATTGTTTGTACTGTAATTTGTGGTTTTCTCTTTATTTTTTTACTACTATAATATTCATTCATTTTAGCCATGAACTCAATTTTGTAGCAGCTACAGAATGGTTCTCTTTAGCACTTGAAATACAGCCAATGGGGTTGACTTATTAAATTAGCAGAAATGTTTCACTTTTTAAAGTAAATGTGTTCCTTGCTTTGTAAATAAGGTGAAGTTGTATTCCCTTTAAAGTATATGTAAAGCCAATAACTAAAACCACATATAAACTTTCACATGTCAATGTCAATTCAAAAAGTAATTGTCTATATTTTTTAAAAACATCTGCAGCATTTAATAAAATAATACTTCTTGCAACAAAGGTGACAATGCTCTGTGCCTACCAAGGTTATATCTCCTTTGCACACCAAACTGATGTACCCCTTTTTTTTGGGTGCTGGAAAAACTGGTGGATGGCGCCACAGCATATGAATAAAAGATATGTTGTCCGCACACCAATTCACTTCACAATCTTGTCTTAATTGACTGGTTTGCAGCATAGGATTGCAACATTTCAGAACCAAGCAGGGCCGCCTCGTCAGGCAAAGGGTCATGCCTGACAAAGGGACCCGTCATGGTTCCAAAATGTTGCAGTCTTATGCTGCAAACCCATCAATAAAGAAGAGATTATGCAGTAAATTGGTGTGCAGACAACATATGTTCTATTTGAGTGCTCTGTGCATGTCCCCAGTTGTGCTCCTGAATTGTCACCCTTGACATAAGATTCTGATGGAGACGACAAGATACGGTTTTAACCCACATGGTGGCATGGCAAGGTCCACTGTTGCCATCATCAGGAATCCCACCCTGAGATTGCAATGCAGCCATCACTGTAGTGCATGTCTGTAGAGAAGATGATGCTAAGAGGCTGCAGGGGATCAGCAGTATGAAGATGCAACAGAGGATTAAAGGAGTGAAAGGGCAATTGACTTTATACACACTTCTTTAAATACTAAATATCACTCAGTTAAGGTTACATCTCCTTTATCGTACAATCGTGCAAGGAAAAAAATACTATTCATACATTTTCCTTTCACATAGTTGTATATTTAAAATGAACATAGCTTCAAACTTATTCTCTAAGCTAAGTGAACATTTAAGTGTAAAAATAGCCAAAACCTTTCTTTTTAGATTAGAGAGAGAAGGATTAGAGCCCTGTCAGGTTTGTCTTGTTTTCTGTGTTCTGTTGGAGAGATTCACTCTCTCTACTTGTCATAGAGACTATTGTCACTGAGACACACATCCATGGAAAAATCCAAGCTTTGTAGTTGTCACTGGAATGGGAATAGCTGGGAATTCTTTAAGTAGGGACACTTGTTCTGGTGACAGCTAAGAGGGGAAGTCCCCTCACTTTTTATAGATCTCCTCTTACATCCTGATACAGGAAGTGAAATCCCCCAAAAGACAGCAAAAAATAAACTGACATGAGTTTTAACCCTTTCCTACTCTATCCAAAACTTAAAAAGAAACGGTTTGCTATACATACACTTTAACTTTGTAAAGTAGCCAGTGTCTTTACCAATAGTAAATCAACCACACTGAAAGGTCTGTATCACAGCAATTCCAGTGATAGGTAGCTTAGTCACTGAGTGAATGGCTTTTTATGCATTTGACACTACGTAGAGAAGAGTCAGATTCAGCAGTTGATCATTATACCCAATCTTCTGCTCGTCATAGCACAACAGTGATTTTTAGCTGCCTAGACAATCTATTATATCCAGCTACAGCACAATCTCTAGAACTAGCTGGGCAAAGTAAGCAGAGAGATTGGTACCTACAAGTCTCTTCTACAAAGTCACTAAACAGACATTTACCTTCATTGTTCTTTACATTCATTCAGTTGGACTTGGTTACCCCTTGAACTGCTAGCAACAAATTACAACAAAGTTTTATAGCAATTACAAAATAATAACTTTGTTTAATGCTTTGTACATAGCATAACCTACTATTACATATATTACTATTCCATAGTCCATATCTTGATGGACTATTCCAACACAAGGGGCGAAGGGGGTTCTTCACAGTAAGAGCGGTTAGGGTCTGGAACTCACTGTCACCGGCAGTGATTTCAGCTAAGAGTGTGGAATCGTTCAAGAAGCTTTTGGACGATTTCCTGAGGGACCGTAATAGGTACAGGGGTACAAGTACTCCTAAGAATGAGATGATACATGGACTATACTCATCAGCAATAGGTTGGACTTGATGGACTTGTGTCTTTATTCAACCTCAAATACTATGTAACTATGTAAGATACTGGAGATAGATAGATAGATAGATAGATAGATAGATAGATAGATAATATACAGTATATAGACAGATGGATAGGTAGACAGACATGCAGACATTAGATAAGTCGACTATGATAGATAGATAGATAGATAGATAGATAGATAGATAGATAGATAGATAGATAGATAGATAGATATTATGAAAGATGTATCTCATTGTAAATTTTCTCAGCACTTTTTCTAAACTTTAAAGTCTATGAACGTTTTTTTTTAGTCTTTTTTTAACCTACATTAAAGCCACCACAAACTCTGTGAAATAGATAGTTGCTAAGAATTAAATTGAAGAGAAAAAGCAATTTTAAAAAATGGATCCTGTGAATGTAAGTCTACCTTCTGACAACACAAAATTGCAGTAATTGCTAAAGCCACAAAAGTTGGATAAATTTGTCCCCATTTATTTTGTCCATTTTGATTTGTTCCATCCAGATGCCTTTAATAGGCTACTATTCTTGACACCAGCTTTCAGCGCACGCTGAGAAGCTGGCACAGTCTTCAGAGCCCTTTCAAATTCTCATCCGGAGAGCTTTGTGAGTCCTGACCTGCAGGATAAATGCACTGGTTCACCTCTGTATGATAGAGGTGTTTATCAAGGATACATGCCGTACATTAAAATGTTGTCTGCCTCCTGTCCATCTTAACCGAGGTGCTAAGGTCATAGGGGTGCTTTAGGGATAAAAAAAACTAGCAGGATTCTGTGAAGGCAGCAAATTATATGTCAGGCCGAGACGATCTTGCAGTTTGAAAACATAGAATAGAGAGGAAGATGAAGTTTATTTTTTTGTCATGGAATGTGGTGCTTTTTTTTAATAAATGTTTTTATTTATCAAGAAGATATGAAGCAAGAGGTCAGTGAGGGGATGGAATGACTCCAAAAAGCAGTGAAATTATTGAATCTCCTGTCAGGTTCCACATAGTTAAAAGAGAACTATGGGGTAACTTTTTTCCCGTAGTGCTCTTCAGGGTCACAGGTCCTCCCGTGACCCAAAGCTCAGTATATAACTGACTATTGCCCACTATATACTGAGAGCGGCGCAGCCGGGACAGATCCCAACAATACTGTTGAGATCCCCCCAGCTGCGTGAGTGACAGATGGCTCTGCCTATCTAGAGGCAGAGCCAGCTGTGCCCGACCTCTCCCCCGTCCGTTCCTCTCATAGTTCTCCTTTAAGGAACGGAATGGTTTTAAAATAGTATGCAGCAAGTTGGGTGTGGCAATAGGAACTTAGACTCAAATTTTATCCCATAAACACTGTTGGAGAGGTGATCTGTAGTGGATTCTGTGTAAGAAGAGAAGGCCAACCCCCCAAATTTTTTGACAGCAAGTTTTAAAAAATTTAATGAACATGTCCTATGATACCTGCAAATATGCAGTTACAGATGTATGTGGCTAATGGCACCCCAGTCACGGAAGGCAGATTGCACGGGTTCCCGTTGCAGTTTCACCTCTGCAATTGCGCACGATTGCGGCAGAAAAAATTGGCTGATATAACCCCATTGAAATTATTAGGGCCACGTGGCAACCGCTGTGTGCGAT
Organism: Nanorana parkeri; assembly: GCF_000935625.1. Lineage (NCBI taxonomy): Eukaryota > Metazoa > Chordata > Amphibia > Anura > Dicroglossidae > Nanorana > Nanorana parkeri. The sequence continues at coordinate 307,112 of NW_017306730.1, forward strand.
TGTACACAAACGTGTGATCCCGGGACACGTGTACCGGGATCACCTAGGTATGAACCTGGCCTCAAGACAACTATCATGCTTTGCACCACACATGCTGCTAGGAGAAAACTGTCAGGATATACAAGTTGGCTCATTGCTTTTCTCAGCAGTGTAGTGAAAGTGAAATAAGAGGGATCCCCAGCATCCAAAGTCTCATATACCCTATAATGAGAAACTTTGTAAAAGGCTACATGGTTAAAGGATAGAGTTGACACTCCTTTTCTTATTGCAACAATTCTCAGGTGATGATAATCAAGACAGACCCACTCATTTTTTTAACAAATTTAGTAGAATATGATGGATTAGAAAATGATGGCACAAATCTGCAGAATAGTCACTTTGAAATACTATTATACAAACTTCCCTAACATGAATGAAATGGAGTAAATGCCATGTTAACACATATGGGTGGTATGTAGCGGTATTCAGGACTTTGACTCCATGCAGAATGAAATGTGTGAATGAAATACAACACAGGAATAAAAGTGCCATTTGATGGCAAAACTGATTCTGCACTTATAGTTCCATTCTTTGCTGAAAGTAGCTGAAAATGTTGGATTCTACCTGAATCACTACATTAAATGCCTACTTCGCTAATTTTTCTGTTATTTTAATATTACTGTAAACTGTCACCACCTACTGGATGAAATCACACAATCTGTGCATTGATAATCCCATTGCCTCTAGACATTACAGCCCAAGTGCGCTTATTAATGAAAAAGAGCACACTGTCTAGATTTTACAGTGCTACCTGTAAATTGTGTTTTCCTATACCTTGGATAGGATCAAGTAGTATTAATCAAACAAAGGGCAGGCACAGGGGAAATCAGGCACTTTTAATGCAAGCAGTTAAAAGTGACATGACCTTCTGTAATGTCACTTGTCACAGACTTATATGCCACAGAGTGGTAGAAGGTCTTGAAGAAATCCAATGCTTGTTTTTCTTCTTTGAATGTAAAACTAATACCGGTGACATTTTAAAATCAAAACAAAGACAGCACAGAGATGTCATATCTTTGTCTTCTGCTGATGGCCAGACATCAACTTTAGATGTTACAAGAAGGAACAAAAAATGTATGGAAGACTTACTGGAGTAAATATAACATATAATTCCTAAGTTACCAAGTGTAGCTTCCCTAAGTGGACATCATTATATCATATGTCACATGTTATCCTAGCATGAGGTTTGGTTGTTTATTTCCTACGTGACCCATTTATATCATTAAGCTATTCCTGGTGCATCAAGTATGGTGATAATTGGCAGCTCAGATATCACAATGCAAATTATGATGGCCATGCAGCGTTCCAGCTAGCTGTTAGAACGTTGGAACATTCCAGGTCAGACAGGGGAAAAAAACTCAAATGGAACACATTTAGGAGACACTGGGATTTCTGTGCTCACTCAAATTGTCCTGATGCAAGAAAGTTTGCAAATAAGCTCACTGTCACTGGCAAGGCAGCTCCAAAACAAAATAGGTCTTCCTTGTTGGGTAACTAGATGTAACTCAATGATCAAAAATGAAGGGATGCCAAATCAAAAGGTGAAAGAATCCCAAAATCCCTTTAATTGTTCACATTTCGACCAAACACAAAACAGCCAATGCATTAGGGGGCAACAACACTCCCCCTTCATCAGGGCTTACAATGGGATAAAGATTTGATTTGACTCAAAAGATACTATAACCTACTGGTTCTCTATATGATTCCTCCTGCTTCCAATCACAATGTTAGTCCTGATGGACTTTTTATCAATTCATATAGAGATCCATTTGGTTCCACTTGCTGCCACTGCACCCAATGCACACGTTAACACTCACTGCCATTGCCACCAAAGTACATGTCCATATTGCACACTGTTGCTAGTATTACCTGAATAGTAATCTTAAGCTACTTACATTGGAATGAAATCCATTGAAACAACCCAACCCCACCCAAATATTTGCCATCCTATGCCTTTCATGGTATATATATATATAT
>NW_017306730.1:309160-311028 GCF_000935625.1 Nanorana parkeri
TATATATATATATATGCATACAGCAGGTCTAAATGTATATATGTGTACATCATATACAAATAATTAATCTAAATACAATTGAGTGTAATGACTTTTAATGTTTTCTTTCTGTCTCTTATTTAGAGCCGTTATATGTCTATTTGTACACAATAAACAATATTATTTGCTATTATATTATGGAAAAGAATACTATGTGAAGGCCTAAAAACCATTTAGGTAAGAATTCTATGTCCATCTATGTAAAAATGAGGTTAGAAGTTGTTAACATAATATTTTTATTGGTGGCACTTCATTTTCTTAAATTAGCTGCCTGCTGAAGGTTTTAGTTCTTTTAGATGTATAAAGTAAATTATTAATCTAAACATTCTGACGAAGAATGAAATGTTTAATATTAAAAGCTTTAAATTTCCACTTTGTGCTTTATGGTTGTGTAGTGCACAGCAGCTGCTGGGTTTTGGACAAGTAACAAACCGCACAAACATACCCAAGGCTGCTAGACAGAGCAGTTTTTCTCTGGAGTTAATTAAGATAATTTTTTTCCGACTTTGCATCAAAAACCGCAACATGTGTTTGTGCGCCACTGGATTTACTGTGCCTATGTGAATACATGTCATAAGAACGCACTGAATATTGATGGGCTGGAAGGAGGCTGAAAGCTCTGATGGTTTCACAGGTCACAATGCAGAATCTGCACATAAAATCCATAAGGTTTTCGTCAGGCAGTCTTGCGTTGTTGAGCTGAGGTGTCACCTTTGCAGCCCATCTGCTTTCTTTGCCTCTCATAAAAACTCTGACCTATGATAGTCACTATACGACATGAGAAATTATGATGCAATAGCATGCTGTCTTTAACGTTTATGCGTACTGGAAGTCACATACAATCTTTTTTGAGCATTAATGACATATTCTCTCTGATGTGCCAGTCTGCAGTGTAGGATCAAGCATTTGATTTGCACAATGTATTCAATGATTGATTTGCACCTATTAGTCATAAAAAACACAGTTTGTTCACTATGATGTTGTTATTGTTATGCTGTGTTGAGGACTGTAGGTAGACATCAGGATACCCTAGTCACATCTAAATAATGATGGCTTTTGTAAAAGCTGTGCACCTTGTATCATGTAGTTGTAAACTAATTCTAGCATGTGGTATTGAATAAAACATACTGTATGCTTTATATTCAAAAGGTATGTAATAAATGTGCAGACCAAGAATCATGAGAAAGTATAGTTGGGGGTTTATTTAAAGGAGAATTATGGAGAGAGTGAAATACACTCATCCCCATAATTAGAGCTGACGTGTGACACTGCAGCTGTCACATTTCGGTGGCTCTATTGATCGAGAACTGAGCGAAACATACACACATCGCTCAGTTCTCGATCATCTACCTGCCAGTGATTCCCCCCTCCCCTCTCCATTCCTCCAGCGCTGGCTGGTGGGACGGACAAGGGAGGGGGCGGGCACAGCTGGCTCTGACTCTAGAGAGGCAATCAGGTAGCCAGATCCATACATTATTGTCTGGAGCCGTCCCGGCTGCAACGCAGCGCTGTCAGCATTTAGCAGGAAAAAGGTCTCTTTTAATAAGGAATAGAGCATCTTCACTTTGTAAAGTGAAAATTCACTTAGGGGTCTATTCACAAATCTGCCGAAGGATCTGGCCGTAGCTTCGGCCGATCCTTCGGCTAGCTTCGGCTCCAGGACCCCTTCGGTTCAGCAGAACCGAAGGGGTGCTGTAGGGCTATTCACAATAGCCCGTACAGCTCCCGATCATGGCCGAGCGGCTCAGCCGACCCGAACGCATATGCATCGGCTCGGCTGAGCCGTGCTGAAAGCCGAAGCTGGCCGAGCGTCCGGCCATTGGCCGGCC
>NW_017306730.1:311476-319658 GCF_000935625.1 Nanorana parkeri
GGCCGACCCGAAGCCACACGAAGCAAGCCGATGTACGGCTGATTTCAGCCGATGTATGGCTGAAATTAGCCGTACCAGCCTGAAGTGAATAGCCGAACAGTGAATAGCCCTCGGCAGCTTCGTGAATAGACCCCTTAATGTAGTATAAAGTTGTGTTAACCTCATTCATGTACAAGAAAATACAGTTTCTTTGTATTTCATTAAGGGATACATCATCAGTAGTTATTCATATACAACTAGATTATACTGCTGTCCTCAGGAGGTTTGGGCAGTATCATACAAAAAGCAACTCCCATATAACTCCACCTCCAACCATTGTGCCTCAGTTTTGTATCTAATGTTCTAGGAGGTTGGATGCTTTTTGCTCAGCTCTATATTTTACTATATTTCTCTGCTATCAACACTCTGGGTACTTTGTGAAAGTTTTTAGACTACAATCAAGACGTTATTATGCTTAACCTGACCTCTGCTGCCTCTATCCGGATGGGCTAGTCCTCGGCAAAGGGCCTACTTAGAATGTGAACTATGGCCACTGGGCTGTGCATCAGTGATGCTTTGCATACCTTAGTGTACTATGCTAGTTAGTGCAGAGCACTCTCCAGGTCCACAGCCATGACACTACCTTTTAGGCAACCCTGTCACTCAATTCTTCTTATGGCATCAAAAGGCCATTTCACAATGTGTGTCAATGTTTTGGAACCATGCCAGTCCCTTCATCAAGCAAACAAAGTGATGAAGGGACCAACATGGTTCCAAAAAATTGCCACACATTGTGAAATTACCTTTTGATGTCAATAAAGAAGAATTGACAAAATGAATATTGGAATGCTGACAACTACTTTATTCTCTACAGTTTAACTGGCAGCACCATCCACGGTCACAGCAGCACCCACAGATTGCGGACAAATGCGGTGGGGTACAAATATGTCTAACCCTGTCACTCAAGACGCACTCTATAAGTAGGTCTATGGATAGAGTGAAGATAAATTGCGTGTCCTTCGGGCACCAGGCTCTGCTTGTGGTGCTTTTGCAGACCGAATGTACTGTATCAGCCGAAAAACCATCTCAAGTTTCAGAGCAATGATACAGCATTTGGTACAACCCAGGCTCTGATGGCCCCCTGTTTAATTAGACCTCTAAAAATTGGTAAAAATAGCCTAGCATGTGGCAGTTATGGCACTTTCCAGATTTGTGTGTACTGTGCCAGTTAGCTGCAGAGCATTCTTCAGTTTCAGAGCAGTGGTACAGCCTCTGGTATAACCCAGTCTCTGTTTACTTCCCATTCAAGTACACAATTGGCTACACAACTTGATATGTGTCCTCCAAACACTAGTATCTATATTGTGGCAGTTTTCAGTCCCTTGTGATCTTCTGAATATATGAATCCAGTGCCTCACCTGTACTTGTTTCGTATTTTGCTATTTGGCCGCTATACCACTTATTTAATTTGATAAAAAGGGATCAGCTGAATTTCTCTGTACTGGCGCATGGGCTACCCAGATCTTCTTCCCTAGACCCCCTTCACCTCATTCCTAGGGGATTTGGAAATCTCCCAACAACGCATAACAAACAAAATTATCTATAAATACAGGCTAATAAAGTATGAGAGATAGCCTTAGAACAAAACAAATATGACAACTAACTTGTCTTAATGAAACTTTGTTTCAACTTGTTTAGCAAATTGATAGATTAACACTGGAACTCCTTGCTACCACAAAGAGTCTCTGAAATTAACACCAACCCCTATAAAAAATGATTCTGTATACACTGGGGGTGTCCCCAATACTTTCACAAAATTTGGGACAGATGGTTGGCACAAAGTACTACTTGTAATATCCCTGATTGAAGGGCTTTACTGCCACACTGTGTAGGGCCCTTATTGCTCCTCTAGGCATCCAAATTATACAAGTAAACCTATAATTTAACTGATGCCTCCCTTTTATAACATCCCTATAATTAAGGTTGGAGTAGCTGCGTGCACAGCGAGTTAGTACAGATGGAATCAGGCAGACATGGTTTTGTATTCTTGTTATTTTATTTCTTTGTATAAGCGAATCAGTGGTTACAGGAAATGTATATCAATCATATCAATGTACCAATTAGTATGTGATTTCTCAGCTTCATCTACATTTACACATTGTAACGGTCACTGTTTATAAGGTCTCTGTCATTTTGTGTCTACTGTACCAACTCACAAAAGTCTGCATTATCATAAATGACTTGTATACCTATATACTTCAAATAAACATATTCCCTTTACCAAATCAACAACCTCTACTCCTTTAGCAAATTAATCTTTTTGCTTCCTTTTTTCTTAACATCCCTCTAATGCTCATTTCTATTATCTGGCCAGAAATGTTCAGAGGTGGGCAGGAGAAGTATTTAAGAAAACAAAAGTACATTTTGTGGCTTGGTAATGCCTCTCTTACCCTGCTGCCTTAGGGTCCAGCCAAGGAGCACTGTTATAGTAACTATATCCCTGTCTGTATCTCACTTTAGCTGCACTGCGATGTTTAATTCTTCACAAAATATTTTAGCTTATATGATCTGCTTCTTCAAAATGTTATAAAACGTCAAGGCAATATTAGCACTAAATTGCATGTGACTATTAAAGTGCATCTAAACCCCAAAATAAAAATGCTAAATATTGTAGCTTACCAGTCCTTGGTTGTGGTGGCTGTTTTAGTTTAAAGTCCAGCATGTGCGACAGCTCCGGCTGCTTCCACAGATACATTGGAGAAAAAATGTGTAGACGCGTAGCGACAGGGAGAGTGCTTTTTGTATAATCACCAGGCAGTAATAAAGAGAATAAAACTAAAGTTGAATGCTAATACAGCCACCTCATCTAAGGACTGGTAAGCTGCAATATAACACATTTTTGTGATTGGGATTACATACACTTCAAGAGCCAATCAGAGGGTGTGGTGCATGCTTGGAATTTTTACTGTAGCATGCAAAGGTATCTGGAGTACAGTCATTATGCTCTGAGCTAATATCTGAGTACCGGTAATTTAACACCTAATGAATGTTCAAGAATATTTCTCATCATTAATTTTAGATGTCTGTAGCTCAGTGGAGTGCTATTTGTGCTGACTGGGATGATGTACCTGTTTGTAGCTGTAACAACCAAAATATAATAGGTAAATTCCATATATCCCAGAGTTTTTCACTTTCAACTATTACGTAGAACTGATAAGGTAAGTTTGATAACCTCAATCACTTACAACCTGATGAGGTATGGCAAGCTTCTCTTGCTCATTCCACCAGTGCTATTTTCTGTGTCAGAATATGTCACTTGGAGCAGAAGTACATCTAGGGATAGATTGTGCCCTGGGCATAGTAGCTAAGTAGTTTAAAGTGGCAGTACTAGGTTAAAACCCACCAGGGACCTCCTGTGACAGACTGAAAGGGGATGATTTCCCTCACTTTTTGTCTGGTTGTCCCCAGAACAGAAACTGAGGGGAAACCTCTCTAACAGTGCCCATTTAAAACAAAGTTTAAAAACCAAAATATATATATATACAGTATATATATATATATATATATATACACACACACATTTTAAAACAGTTATCCTAAACAAAGGTCTTACAGTGTTTTGATAGCACAGTACTTAAAAATGTATAAGATATTCCAAAGAATTAAAAATAATCCTAGAAAGAAGTACAGCGTAAGCCATTGATCTGAAATACAATAAACATACAAAATTCTACTTTCTCTTTTCAAGTAATTGCATTAGAAATGTGTCCTTGGTCTTTTGTAACTAAGACTAGCATCTAGATAACCAAGAACCTGGCTGTAATAATAATTAGTACAAGAGCCTTGCAAGAAAGCTGACTGCACCGGAGAACAAATGGCGACAGAATAAAGAGAAGAGTATTAGCACGCCACCACTGCAAATGTCCTGATTTTGTCATAGACATTCAATTACAATTACTCGCGTGAAGAACACATTTCATCTGCTGCTCAGTCACTGTATTGTAATTCACAGATTTTTAATAGGGGACATCTCTTTGATGTGGACATCTGATGACTTCAGATGAATGTCACTTCAAGCTTGATGTGATCAACAGCTACATTCTTATTAACAGTGCACTAGGCATATCTATAACGGTTGTAAAGTAAATACCCTTTTGTGAAGCGAATGATGTGTAACCTTTGGACTAATGTCAGCTCGATATTCACACAGCACTCAGCTGCTCAAGCAGTACAAGAACAAACCACAGCTAATTCACTTTGTGTCATTAATGTGTACACCTTTAAGCACGAATGTCTTTTGCTAGTTCCACCTTTACTGTTATTGACTGATCTACTGAAACCTTTTCCCTTAGAAGGGAACCTGCATGGGTAGAATGGTGCAGTCAGAATTAAGTAATCCAGGCAGCAAAAAGCATGACTGCTATACTAAGCTTCCCTGTGATGATAGCCAAACCTTACCAGTGCAGCGTTCTCTTTAGTTACTAGTACATTCAGGGCCGGCCTTAGGCCTTTAGGCGCCCTGTGCGAGAAAGCTTTACAGCGCCCCTCAGTGACCACACCCCTCAGTGGCCACACCCTTTAGTGGGCACACCCCGGGTAACCACACCCATTTATTACCCATATTTTTGGTAAAATATAAAAAGCGGGGTCACGTCGGGTAAATAGACACCAAACATGTCATGCATTAAAATTGCGCGCACCCGCGAAATTGCAAAAAATTACCATGCCCAAAATTGACCATAGGTGACGCTTTAAAAGCTTTTACCCCTCATCAGTTTAGTGTTATCAGTGATTGATAGCCCTACAATTATTGCTCTCATTCCGACGTTCGCGGCGATATGTAACATGTGCGGCGTAATGGGCGAAATCATCGCTTTCACACGTATGCGCACCCGACGCCTGTTTGCATGCGTGTATGTATGGGGGGGACTTTAAAAAAAGAATGTAATTCTTTTTTATTTGAAACTTTACATTTTTGGGGGGGAAACTTTATTGCTATCACATAGGGGCAGTGTCGGCCGCATGGCGCCCTTGTTACCATGGCGCCCTGTGCGGCCGCACTGCTCGCACACCCTTAAGGCCGGCCCTGAGTACATTAATAAAGAGAAACCTAAATATTCATAACTAACCTTACTAAAGCACAGGTCCCCGACCTCTTCCTATTATCGACACCGTTAAGAAGTTTAAGATTGTTCATTGACCCACCTTGTAAACATTTTGTTTTACTGAAAATGCAGTAAATACTACTTTAAATAATAGTACTAAACTAATAATAATAATCTTGTGAATACTGTCAACACTTCCTCTTGGTATCAGCAGATGCCACTATGGTTTTTACAATGATGATTTTTTAGTAAATGCACAGCATTCAGTTCTTTGACACCACTGTCATCGCTATGGGTATACTCACTGCTTCCCCAACGGAGTTTATTTGGGTATACTCCCTGGATCTTCAACAGAGTTAGGAGGAAGGTGTAAGTTCAGAGACACACAACACAAAGCACACTGGTGAAAGAGACTAGTAACAATGTACATCTCATGAAGACAACTCAAGGCCACTGTCATTGGTGGCTGACAATCTCACCATTAGCCACCTCATCTTCAGGGCTAAGGACTTATGTAGAACTCTACAGAGACCCCTTGGGTAATCCCCTGAACCATTGGGAGTCAATATTAACCACTTCGGGGAACCCCTGGGCTATAGTAACTGGAATTCTGATTGGTTACCACTTTTTACTACCTTATTAAAATAACCTAAGAGCATTTGATGTGTATCACATGACAAAAGAAAGTGGGAGATAATGAAATGAATAAACATAAGTGAAGATAATTTACACTTATTTGTAGATTTACTCACATAGGCTTGTTCAGTAAAGCAGTACAAAGAGCAATGGTAAGGTACATAGGAATGTAACAACCATTTAGAATGAAAGTCAATTCACACCATTAATGTATTATCTGAATTGTTGCTATGAGCTACTGCACACTGAGTTCAGTGTTGTATATATAAGCACAAGGTCACAAGCTCAGTACCTCAAAAACTATAACCTCTTTAATTAATGCAAAGATGTATCATATTTATTATCAAATACAAAATTAAGAGCTTGATTGTACCACTACATGTTACTGTGTTTAAATGCATGGGGAATGCTAAAAGAAGTGCATGAGACAGTTTCAGTCCAGTGCACTGTAATTTACCTTTTACTGTGCCAGTAATATGAAAATTGCACGTCACTATTGACCCCTGCTTTTCGAGTGCACTGGGGTCAATGATATTCAATGTTTAAGCTTTGCATTTCCTAATAATTATTAGTTTCGTTCAAGAACACTAACACAATAATTCATGTGATACAGCTAACTTAAGATAGGCCTGAAGCATAAAAATGTGTCTGAATTCACCATACTTCTTGTTTTTCAGGAAAATTTTATCACTTTTCCTATTTTGAAGATTTTACAAATGAGAAAAGAGTCCATGTGTGCATGGATACATCTTCTCTCCTTGAATGGATTGTAGTGGGGAAATGCTTCTGTTCTGCCCTGACCATCTGGTTTGGAAGAATGAAGGTGGGCTTACTCCTAGTCACAGCTGGAGATGCTGGAGCAAAGGAAGGAGCTGGGCAAAGTTCTGCACTCTCCTGATCCTTCAGCATTTGCAGGCTTGTTTTTTGCACATGCTATTTGTTTACTGTGTTGGGTGACAGCACCGCTTCACATATTTGAGTTGGAAGGTATAGCAGTGCAGAGTAGAATCCAGGGAACGGTGGTGAGACAAGGATGGCGAGAATAGCTATTCCTTGGAGGAGAGTCACATGCCACATATCATTTGCCATGATGTGTGATGGAGAAGCAGGAGACCCTGAACAATCTGACTGGATAAAGCTAGATCATGGGCTTTTGAACCAAACAAACTAAACAAAGTTCACCCACCCCTGACTGCAGAGCCGGCCACTCCTGCTGGAGAAAAGTTGGGGACCCTCAGGGCTAGGAGGGTCCTGCGTGGGGTGGTGAAGTGTAGCTGTCATCATTAAGACCATTATTGTTATTATTATTATATATCTTACATTATTTATCCAAAACTTAATATAGGAGTGAGGCATTCTGTGTGTGGGTATACTTCCCCCCGACATACTCCTTGGTATGGGATGTAGACATGTGCAGTTCTAACATTACATCAAAGGGAATGTTAGAACTGTATATGTCCTCCACTGCCATCTAGTGAAGGACAAAGGTGCATTTGGTTGCCATTTTCTGGACACTATCTGCTGGTGGACATTTTCAGGTCTAGAATTCCATGAAAGGCATTTACTTTGTTGAAATAAAACAGCTGTTAATATGTATATGTTTAAGAAAAGCTGTTGCAATGGCAATGCCCCAAAGGGTTAATTTCCTTAATTCTAATTTGCTACATGCTAAGCTGGCCGAAACCACTATGGCTACCCAGGCTAAATGGCAAACGCTAATGCCAACTATGTTTACAGAGGAAAGGGATGATATTTGCTCCTCTCACATTAGTCTAACCTGCGATTAATAACAGGCTGATCCAATTTTATGTTATTCATCAAACTTATTTATCATTAGGGATGTTTGGCCACCCTCAATTGTATACAATGTTCTCAACCTCAAGCAGATTTTATGTACCTCATCGGTGTTGTCATGTGATCTCTGAATTTTGGAAGCAGGTAGTCAAAGTGCTTGCTACTAAATTGTAACTTGAATAGAATATTTTTGCAAAAAGCACTGTTTATGGCTTGTAAACTATAGCCAATAAATAGATGAACCCATCATCCACTATTGTAGCCCAGTAGATATCATCAATCTTGGCTTAGCAAGGTGAAGCTGTGTTGACTTCAATCATGTGTGAGAAAAAATCTGTTTTTATTTTTCATGCAAATGATTAAGTATTGTTGGAAAATAGTATTTTTACTTCCTTCACCTCATTCACTAAGCTAAGGGAAAAAATGCAGTTTGAAAGTGAACATGCTCTACTCGTTAGTAAATGAACCCCAGTGTCTTGACCTACTTTGCATATCCATGTGGTAGGAGAGATGCTTCTGACATTTTCTGTGCCTTTTGCTTTTGATTTTACAATACATTGTGTAACATTTACATCATTAAAGCAATCAATATAATGTCATGAAGTAAAGTCTATATGCACAGTTTGTAGTGTGCATGTATAAATATACTATATGTATATATATATATA
>NW_017306730.1:319888-351177 GCF_000935625.1 Nanorana parkeri
ATACATTCAGTATTCATTAATAAGATAATTAAAGGTTTCATATTCAAGCCATCTATTTGAAACAAATGAATTCTGGCATCTGCAAGCAGTTTCAAAGGTTTGTTAAATGATCTCAGATAGAGCTATTTTGCTTTGCAGCAAAATGACTAGATTTTCATTGGTGGCATAGTAATGAAAAAGGGGGAAGAAGCTGTTTATGACTGGTTCTCATTACACAAGCTTTTACTTGCACCATTAATACAGAAACACAATAAACACATAAAACTCCAGTAAGTAAGTGAATGAATGTAAGATTACAAAATAGGGTACTAACACAAACTAAAGAAAATAAATGCTAAAAAGTGTGCTGTGCATTTTAGTTTTTGTAAAGGTCACAGTTAGAGAATGTTGACATACATGTTGTGAGAAAAAAACCCCATATGACTGCCATTTGGGGCCCTAAATGTCTCAGCAGGATGATTATAAGACATGTATAAATACATGTAAAGATGACTGCAGTATGATACTTTCTAGGACTATATTGGAAGTTCTGGAAAAGCAAAGGTGTTGCCCCCAGCAACCAATCTCATTGTAATTGCCTTTTATATCAAAGACCGAATACGTAGCACAATCAGATTGGTTGCTCCATAAATTTTAATCACATTTTCAGATGAAATATTTGCTGTTCAGAAATACCAGATATTTGGGGAGTAATTAGGGTGGAGTTACTAAATGAATAGAGAGCATTTGTTTAGCAAAGTGAATGTTTAATGAAGTTAGTAATTTAAATAAAGGTGTGTTCACTTCAATAAACTAATATTCTGTTTTCAAAGTGAACTTATACTTTTCTATGTAAATAGTATCTATCCCTTTAGTATATTAACTTCAATGTCACAATAATTCACAATGATCAACTGTCTTATATCTGTGGGTTCCTTTGGGCGCACTGGTCTAATCAATTTCAATTGTCAGCTTTATTTCAAGTAAACATGAGTTTTGTTTTTATTGTATTGTACCACATACAAAAAAGACTGACATACTGTAAAGAAAGACATTGGTGAGGTGCTGAGGAGTACGGCTGCATAAAAGATTTTCAGAAAAATGATTCATTAATTTTCTATTATTTCAAGAATGTAATTATGATGCACCCCTTTTAGCACCTTAGGTTGACTGTGTAATAGATGGTGAATAGCTACCAGCGATATGTAATAAAGTCTTTGTTCAAATTCCTTGTTTGTGAAGGGGGAACTGCAGTGCTACACATATCACACTTTAGAGGCACCCTTACATTCCACCGAGACCTTGGCACTGACACTATCCCTTCATATGTGTTTCATTATCTTTATCTATACCCACCAAAGTAAAGCGGATAAGGAATACACATAGTAGTTTTAATTCATGAAGGTTGCAATTGTGTTAAAAGGGCATCACGATCATCAGGCTTTTTAAACAAAAGTATTGGATGTCATTTTAGCTATTGTCCCTTGTCAGATATTCAGCTCCTCTGCTTAATCATCTCACACTATGGATTTGGCTTTGTTATTGTTTAATTGTAACAGCATAGGAAGTGGGGTCATTGCTAACTTATTCAGATGCTGAAGAATTGAAGAGGCTTGACTTGACTCCAGAGTGGCATTTCCACTGGGACACACGTCCCATGAGAATAGTGGCAGATCTTTTGATAATGGACATCCTTATTAAGCTTTCTGGATGGCTGATGACGAGCACTTAATGGCAGAAATGAAATTAGGTCCCAGGTGGCGGATCACTGTTTTACAGTTGGCTTGTTAAGGGGCTTTTTTTTCTCCGGTTTAATGTTAGCACTGCTGTTTGCTAATGTCTTATCGTCTAATAAGTGTTCTGGTATTATCTCAGATTTAATGCTTTATGTCAGACATGGGGAACCAAGAAACATTGCGGTGAATAGAAGATGTGACAATTATTAGTCTTTTTTGGTGCCTAGTAATGCATTTTTTTTGGGTATGACATTGTTGTGCAAGAATACACAGATTTAATTATTTCTATGAATATGTTTTATCTGTGTTACACATTTCCAAAGTTATACAACAGAAAAATATAGGAAATGTGAAATATATTGTTGTGTTATAAATCAGAAAATAGCCTATAGGGTCCTATAAACAATTTAGGCCCAATGTTTTACTTCATTATAAACATCAGAAGTTTTTAGAGTTAATATTGCTCAATTAACTTACATTCCACGATAATTATCATATTTACTTTGATGGTAGTTATATTAACTTTAACTACATTTAATACTGCAAATCTGTATACACAAACCATTTAGGCATCTTGACAATTCTGGTATGTATAGTGTGGCAAATATCCCTCCTGATCATAGATATACTGATTAGGTACAGGTTAACCTATCATTTGCCACTTCTGTCCTACTTATTGTATGCCTTAAGAGGTAACTGGGCTTATTTAGTAAAGGAATAGAGACTGTTCACTTAGAAGCATCAATTTTCTCTTTGCAAATTAATGTTCTCTGAGCTTAATAAATAAGATGAAGCAATGTTTGCTGCAAATAACCAATAATGTGCTAGCAAAAATCCTATCCTAAATTATCCTCACACATGATTGGATAATTAAAGTGAACACATGAAAACCTAATTTACTACTATTCACTATGAATCGTGATCATATAATGTACTTTTCAAAGTGAACTGCTTCTAGTCCCTTAGTAAATAAACTCCAGTGGCTACAAAATAAAGAAAGCATGGGGTTGGTTTATTACAAGGGTAGTGAATGTTTACTTAGAGGGTTATTCACTATTGAGCCAAAGGCTATAGCTTCGGCTGAACCTTTGGCTCTCTTCGGCCACCGGAGCCCTTTGGTTCAGTCAAAGCGAAGGGCTGCTGTACGGGCTATTCACAATAGCCCGTACAGCAGCTGAAGGTAGCTGATTGGCTCAGCCGAGCTGAAGGCATATGCCCCGGCTTGACAGGGCCGACTGGGCCGAAGTGACAGCCGAAGTGGGGAGAACAGCCTGCAAAGGCCGGCCGTTCTCCCCGCAAATGACAGCTGGGCGGAGCCAGCCATGATCTCATGGCTGGCTCCGTCCTGTTGTAATGACAGATCAGCGTCCCCAAATGACGTTGATCTGTCATTAACCTCCCTGGCGGTATGATTATGTCAGGAATTTTGTACCAAAAGCGGTACAATAGTTTGATACATAAGTGTAATCATAGCAGATTACATTGTATTGTGTGTATTCTATGTACATTACAACTTTTCACTTTTGAATTTCCCGCCTGCTGTGATGCCCGAAAACGAAACTAAAAGTCAGATGATGGCTTTTAGTTTCATTTTCGGGCCGCGTACAGCAGAGGACGCCGCGGGATCGCAGGGACAAGGTGAGTGTCACTTTTCTCTGCAGCCCCGAGTCTGGCTCGGGGTTACCGCTCCTAGCATTGAAAATTCAACCCGAGCCAGACTCGGGATTACCGCCAGGGAGGTTAAACAACTGGGTGGAGCCGGCCGTGACTGTGCCCAGTTGTTATTCATTTGCTGGGACCTGCTAGAAGACTCTAGCAGGTGCCCGCCAATAGGAAACAGTTGGGCGGAGCCAACTGTCAATGCTAGCTCTGCCCAATTGTTTTTTTTCCTTTTACTTAAAATATTTTTCTTTTATTTTACAAAATTTTCCTATTTTGGAAATTTTTTATAATAATTTCATAACCTTTTTAAAAATGTTTTCACTCTTTTCACTTATTTGCTCTTCTGCTCGGTACCACGGAGATACCGGGCAGAATAGCCAAGCCGAATGCCGCTCGGCGGCATTCGACTATTCACTCACTGCCGTTTGGCCCGTATGAGAATAAGGGAGACCTGCAGCAAGTGAGCTGTTGGAGCTTCGGCTCAGCTGATCCAGATGTTGGAGTCGAAATCTCTGCACCGAAGGCAGCCATACAGAGTCGATGTACTGAAATCAGCCGTACTGAGCCGGAGTGAATAGCTGAAACTTGTTCGGCTCTGTTCACTTCGGCTCGATTATTCACTGGGCTGCCTTCGGTAGCTTTGTAAATAACCCTGTTAGGAAAGTAAAAGTTTAGCTTAGTGCATAAAGTAAAACAGTGTTCACTTCAATCATACAGGTGTGTGTAAGGGAAATTCCTGTAAAAACAGAAAAATATATGAGGACAATGGCCGTCACTGGTACAGAAATTTTAATCTTTTCTCACTGTTAATGAAAAAAATGTGTTTTGTTTCAGGTTCTGTCCTCACTGGAGAAATCTTCCCAACGGTACCAACTATAATTAAAACCAGACAGGGATATCTTTGCCACTCTCTCAAACAAAAACTTTGGTTTGCTTTATTTCCTGAGCATACCCCTTGTTAAGTTATCATTGACTTTGTTAAATGAACTGTTTTAAGAATTCAACCTCTTAGTCTGTCCTTGTTCTTCGTAATAAAATATAAAAGTTTATAGTGGCAAATGTGTAAACTGTGGCAAATTCTCCCTATAAACTGGATCAAGTCAATTTCTGATAGGATGGATTTGAAGAAGTTTGATCTTTTCTGCGCTAAGCCAATCAAAACATAGACAGACACACTACAGAAACCCTGGCTCCAATCTTTTATTGGAGCAAGTCAGATGGGAAAATCCAGCCTGGTCAGTAGATTTTCCCTTGTGACAAATCAGCCAGAGCTATTTTCTGCAGGCTGAAGGTTGTCACATCCTTGAACATGATGATTATCTAATAAATACCTTCAAAATGGAAATCCAGTATTTAGCTGAGCATTAATTTTCTGCTGTGCTTGGGGAAAGTTGTCAACCTATTTATTTTAAATGTGGATGCACAGGAGATAATAATTGGGCCCTAGTGTAATGTAGACACTCCTTTCCCCCAAATTCCCTCAGTGGATATGCTACTTTAAGAAAACAGTACATATAAGACTGTATGTGACAAAATAGCATACTGCACTTGCCAACAGCATACTGCACTCGCCATCTCACAACTAATTCCCAGATACAGTCAACACACCAAAGGCACAAACAAATCAAAGAATTGTGGAGTGACTACCAATACTTCATCTTCTTTTGGTGAAATCAAACCCTCTTTCAGTTATGGGATAGTTCATGAAGACTGTTGGCATGAGGTATTTGCTAGCAATGGTACATAATGTTAAATATAACAGAAAACCACATAATCCTGGATATTATTTCATTTATGGCACCGTTCAACTGCCTATAACTATCCAAACAAAAGATTGTACAACTACTCACCAAAAACATTTATATTGCAATGCATTCTGCAGTTATCAATCTCTGGACACTATAAGGTTATCTGTTTTTTAAGGTACAGAACTGTCATATTATTGATTACTTAACACTTGCTTTGTCTATGCTTTGGTTATAGCAGTTTTCTAATAGTACTGCATGCTCAAGGATTAAAATAGAAATACAAATTTATCCCTTTTTCCTTTATGTAGTGTGAAGTCTGATGGCTAAATTAGTGTCTAATACACTTGTAATATTTATAGTGCCAACACTTAGTTAAGCAACCTTTATGTAAGATTTATGTTGATTTTTTCATTTCTCATTTAATGGCGAATTATAAGGACCATGTTTCATAAAGATAATTCTCCATTTAAATTCATCAGCCCATTAAATATTAAAATTATGTTTCTTATGCAGTCTAGAACAAATTTGTCCAGCTTCAGCGATTATTTGCACTCATAAAAATTAGGCCTGATTAATAAAATTTAAATGCTTGATTAAGTTGACATTTTCATGTTTCACTTCTGATTTATGAAAATTATTCAGTGCATGAAGCTCCACATTAGAGTTGCTGCACAGTGGTTCTGTCTCTTTCTTTGCTGCAGAGATACCTCTGTATAGTCTACAGAGTAATCTGGTTGCCAGATAACATTAGGTTCACTCAACAGAATGCTGGGGCTTGTCACAAACATTGCCAGTAATTTGGGCATTCTAATAGAAGGCAACACAAATGTTTATCAGGTTATGACCCATAATGACAGCTGTAAAGCATAGAAAGAAAAATGTTAATAAAAATTATATTATAAGATTTGTCACATAAGACTTGCCTATCGTAGAAAAGGTATACCAGCTGTCCCTAATATGCAGAAAGGGCTTCTCAAAAATGTTCTTGTATCACCTCTGATCAACCACAAGCAGTTATACATTTCTCCTATAAGGTTCAATTTACACTGAGTGGCCAGATTATTATGACCACCCCATCAGTACTTCGTTGGGCCACGAGATGACTCCACGAGATGACTTCATTGGGCCGCCTCGTGACTCCACGAGATGTTGAAATGTGATGCGAGGAATCTGACACTGCACTGTTGCCCTTCTGTTGTCTTGTACCAGTCTTGCCACTCTCCGTTCTGCCCTAACATTGACTAGTCGCTGACGGCCACAAGATTGAAGAAAATAGGTCACCAGCACTCCATAAGTTAAAATGAATGAGTCCTTTTAATGGACAATGATGTCACAGAAATCCAACATGAGCCGACGTTTCAGGGCCACACAGGGTCAAAGCCCACTGACCGCAATGCGTTGCTCTCCTATAGCAGTGAACACTTTAACAACAGCTGCTCTTGAACATTTAACGTATTCTGCTTTGCTGATACTCGCTCCATGGCTCCGAGCGCCAACAATTATCCCACGTTCATAGGCTGTTAAATCGCATTGTTTACCCATATCTTTAGAAGAAAATCACTTCTACTGTCGTGGTAAACAACCTGCTTCCCTATTTATAATGGTCTGGCCATCTAGCAACTTCAACACGAAAAAAAACACGAAATTAACACATAACACGAAATTATAGCTAATTATAACTAATTTGCCTACAAATGTCAGGTGGTCATAATAATCTGGCCACTCAGTGTATATGTCTAGTAAGTACAGACCCAATTGTTACCAAGGACACTATCTGCATGGATTCTCCAGTTTCTTCCCACAACTCAAAAAACATACTGGAAGTTGTCCTCTATCCAAATTAACCCAGCCCATGTTTAACTGTATCAGACAAAACATGTCAGACTGTATGGTCCCACAAAGCAAAAATATACTAGTAGGTTGTCTTTCATCCAACTTGGTCCAGGACATGTTGGTAGCTTGACATGCAATTTGGTTAAGTACATGTCAGAGTGTATATGACATTACAGAAGCATGAGCGGGCATCAGAAAGTAATGCCTGTGGTTTTATATCTGCTGTTCATGTCAACATATAACAAAATGCCTGATATATGTCATGCATATGGTGTAACTCAATTATTGTGTGTTTCTGTTTATTAAATTATGCCAAGTGAATCATGGATGAGAGGTTGAAACAAAGAGCAGTAATTGGGTTTTTGCAGTAAGAGGGTTTTTCAGATGTTGAGATCCATACACGCTTGAAGAATATGTATATACATGTATGCATTAATTGAGGTGTATGCATTAATTGACGTGAATAATGTTAGGAATTGTGTAAAGAAGTTTAAAACAGTAGAAACTAAAATTATTGACAATGTATTGGATGGCACCAATCGCGCTCTCTTCATCCAAAGAAATTCAAATATGCCATATCATAACAATCGTGTTCTGTGATGGCCAAGGCATCATTCTTATGGACTTTTTGGATAAACACGCAGCAGTCAACAGTAAAACCTATACTGGTACGCTTTGAAAGATGAAGGAAGCCATCAGAAAGGAACATTATGAGCACTCAGCCACTCAGAGGTGAAGTGAATAACGTTGATTATCTCATTACAATGGCATTACAATGGAACATGGAACATATGGAAGTGGGTGAGATATATAAGGCAGCAAGTGAAAATGTTGCCCCTGAAATCGATGAGTTGGAAGCAGAAAAAAATGGGCAAGTGTAAGGATTTGAGCGACTTTGACAACGGACAAAATGTGATGGCTAGACGATGGGTTAGAACAATTCCGGAACTGAAGCTCTTGTGGGATGTTCCTGGTCAGCATCAGGATGTACCAAAAGTGGTCCAAGGAAGGAAACAGGTTAACTGGTGATAGGGTCATGGGTGGCCAAGGCTCATTAATGCACTTTGGGAGTGAAGGCTGGCCCGTGCAACCCAATGGATAGAGTGGGGACAAGTTATAATTCCTATCAGTTTTCTAGTGATGTCTATTCCAACCTAAACACAGACAGAAATAAAAATGCTTTTCTTTAGTAAAATATGGAAGGCTAGAACCCCTGACAGCTTTGTATTTCTGCCTGTATCCCTGTTGCAGATTTTACCTCACTTCCTGAATGATGAAACCGTTGTCAGTAGAACAGGAAGTGAAGGTAAATGAAGCTCCAGATAGCAGTAAAAACCCATCATGAATTCTAATCATGCCTTATTCTATCCAAAACAATACCAATAATACCACATACCTTTTACCATAAAACAAATATTGTACTTTACAATACGATCTTTCAAAAAAAATCTGGCCTTCCTATATGATAGTTATGCCAATTTGTATGTTAAGACATGGATGGAAAGGTTATGACTGCAACTATGCCTATACGCTACGTTTTGTTACACCTTATGACATTGTGAATGTGAATTGAGTGTATCTTTGTAACATCATATCTTGATGAAAAATAATATGTTATATATAGAAACAATAAACAAATATTATACAAAATAAAAATAAAAATATTTTTTATGAAATTAGTTGCACATTTAAAGTTGTACAAGCACATTATAATTTGATCTGATCTAAAGGAGCTTCTATAAACAATTATTTAGTGTGGCGGCCAATGTAAATTGTGTATGGACAGTTATACAGCTGAATATTTGGAAGCTTATATAAAATACAGGGCTTCAAACTGTCTTATGGGCATGCCATTTCTGATGTCGCTAAAACCCTAGGTTATTAAAGACTAGAAACAATTACTAGGAGACAGGGGAAAGAGTATTATTAATAGGGGAAATTTCTCTATAAAAAAGATAAATAATACCTAACAAAATCAACTTGCTTTTTTTCTAAAAAACAGCTTTATATAAATGAAAAGGTACACCACAATTAAACTATTATCACATTTTCAGTTGCAGTGGGTTGTAAGTAATTACAATCACATTAGTAATCACAACTTAGCCCCCGTCTATATCTCTAACCTTGTCTCTAAGTATCACCCTAACCGTACCCTACGCTCCTCCCCAGACCTGCTCTCTAGCTCCCTTGTCAACTCCTCCCAAGCTCGCCTCCAGGACTTCACTAGAGTCTCCCCCATTCTGTGGATCTCTTTACCCTAACCTGTCCATCTATCTCCTACTCATACTACCTTTAGGTGATCCCAAAAGACTCACCTCTTCAGTGAAGCTTATCCGACCTCATCCTAACCACTGAAATATCAATTTCTCAAACAATTCATCCCCACACAGCTACCTCCTTATGTATCACTTCCCCCTCCCTTTTAGATTGTAGGCTCTCACGGGCAGGGCCCTCCTTACCATCTTGTCTTGAATTGTATTGCCATTGTAATGTCTTCCTTATATTGTGAAGCACTGCGCAAACTGTTGGCGCTATATAAATCCTGTATAATAATAATAATAATGACTAAGTTGGTAAAGAAATTCATTTTGAAGGTTTTGGTTCTGTACAGATATGATGTGTGAGTACAATTTCTTTACCATTTCTTTAAACATAGTGCACCTGGAGTCTCTGCTCTACTACTACACATCACCCTTAGCAGGAAAGGGCTCTAGCATAGACTGGTACTGAGTAAAAGGACAGTTACTACAACTTTCAGCCATATGTTCACATCTAATAAAATCTCTTACATTCTGCAATCAGACCATAGCAAAGACTATATGTGACTCTTATCCGTTTTATGCCTGTGGCGAGCAAACTGAGCAGCCAGCAAAGATATTAAGATGTCTCTATTTTTGGCACTGTACAATGCTCCTCTGCTGTATCATGATGTGGCTGAAAATAATTAAAATATGTGCCTAGACCGAGGATTGACTTAAATTGTGTGCAAGACTGTCTGTGCACTGAATTAAACATTTATGTGTGTAATATTAAAAATTACTTCATTAAAATAATTTATTGTTCATTTAATTTAATATTATATACATATAGTACAGCACTTTTTACAACAGTCTTAAATTCACAGAATTTTTTCCAGACTGCAGTAATCTAAATTTTTGCTCATGTTCGGGAATCCTTTTTTTGCCCATATTTTGTATTTTTTCTATTTTACTAGAGTTAATACTCCAAGGAAAGTCATATTTAATTTGCTAGGCAGAAGACCTAAAATACTGTATAGTACATAAACATGACATATTAAACATCTGTTTGGTAATTTTGTGATTAGCATAGTAAACATATCAAATTTGTCAGTTTAATCTGCAGCTGTTTAAGTGGTTATCGGCTCAGCATTTTCTATTTCAGGTTTACAAGGTTTTATTAAAGAATAAGTGCACTTTTAAAACACCTTAAATTCTTTAATATATCTAGGGAAATTGGCTAAATTTGAAGATATCATTTTCTACCGTTTTACTTTCTCCTGCTGTCCTCTGAGAGCTCTACTGGAATCTGTATTTGCTCTCCCAACTTATATTTCCTGGATTATGGTTATTACAGACATTGGCACTAATTTTCAAACATGGGAGTAATTATATCAAAGAAACCAAGAAAAAAGTTTTGTCTCTCTCAAGAGCTAATGGGTAGCAGTCAATAATAGTCTCAATTCCCATGCTCTTCACACTCTTGGGGGGCTGCTCGTCCAAGGGATCAGGGACTCCTGTCATAAACATGTAAGACAAAAAAACCAAAGTGCCGCCTCCATGTGTAAAAACTTTTATCATGATAAAACGAAAAAGGTATAGGTACTCACAATGGTAGACAACTCTACCGTTGTGAGTACCTATACCTTTTTCGTTTAATCTTGATAAACGTTTTTACACATGGAGGCGGCACTTTGGTTTTTTTGTCTTACATATCAAAGGAACCATCCTAGGCATCTCTTTAAATGTGGACTCAGCCTTGATACAGTAGAACCGTGTAACTAGAATGTGTGCCTTTTCTCCCCTTCTACTGAGGTTTTTCTTCTGTTTTACTGTTGTTACCAGCCAATGCTTCTTTGAGGAAGGTATCATCCAAGCTGTACACAAGTCCAACATCTTGTCTGGCTACCATTTAACAGTGGTTGGACAACTTTAGGTACATCTAGCTGCAGTAGAGAGTGGAGAGTTGCAATGAGAAATCACAAACTCTCCAGGAGCTCAGTAAACACAAAACATTATTTGTAAAGGCCAACTTCATATTGGGCAGCCTAACTCCACTCATGTCCCCCCACACTTAAATAAGTTTTAATTTGCATACATACATTATTCCACATGTCTTCTGGCCTGTCACATGATGACAGGGGTCCTTCATGTCTTCTTTCTTCCTCTGGTGGTGGACAGTAATTATTGCTGCACAGAACAGTGCTCATATAGTGCCATGTGAGCACTTTTTGGCGCAGCAGTACTGTATACCCAGGTTAACATGACAATGCACCCATGGGGAGTGTGCTTGTGATGCTCTGGGTTCACAGGAAGTAGGTTGATAATGATGGGCATCATTTAACCCAGAAGAGGACTGGCAGCACTGGATAGAGCAGAATGTTTGCAGGGGGACAGCGCTGGGGAGAAGCACACGCTGGTTTTATATTTTAACAAGGCCTAGGCAATTTAATCTTTATTTAACAACTTACACTAAAGTCGGTCTTTAAGTCTGACTGTTCTCTGATAGATTTACTATTTATTTATTTGTCACACACATTTATATGCTGTACATTTAGTGCAGCTCTTTACATAATGTACATTAATATCAGTCCCTGCCCTCAAGGAGCTTACAATCTAAGGTCCCTTTCTTACATACATATAGTACATGCATACACATACTAGGGTCAATTTATGCAGCAGCCAATTAACCTGCCAGGAAGTCTCTGGAATATCGCACTCTTTATTAACTGAATAAGCCAAAACAACTTCTCTGTCACAGCTTACTTTTACTGCACTCTTGGTTTTGACCTCAGCAAGGTGATCCTAGTCCCATAGTACACCCTGAGGACACAAAGCCTCAAGTTCATTTTTTATTTCAAATTGTTTTTTTCTGTCACCACTAAAAATTAAGTTTGTTTGCACTTTACTCTTTGTTGATTTCAGACATAAAATTAAATAGTATATGCACATAAAAGTATATATAAATGTAATAAATACATGTATACATATATCATGTAAATGTGATAAAAAACATTTGTTTGCAGCAGATTTCAAGTGTTTATAAATTTCTATTTGCAAAAGCCAATATGTGACAGATCTTTTATTAAGTATCTTTTTAGCCCTCCCAAATGACAAACTAATTTATTTTTAATTAACCTATATAATATGCATGGGGTTAATTACCAAATTACTAAAGGCCCTTTGTTAACTTTGCAAGGGGCTTTTTACTTCGCAAGGGCATTTCCCCCTTAGCTTAGACAATGAGGTGAAGCTCTGCTACTTCCATCATCCAATCATGTGCAAGCAAAAATACTTTTTTTCCCCTCCATTGCACTTGATTGGGTATTTATACCAACTGAATTTTCACCATATTCACTAAGCTAAGAGAACATTTTCTTGCAATGTGAAAAACCTTTTTTCCTTTAGTAAATATACTCATTTTCCATAGGATCCTTTTCTGAAGGTGAAGAAATATATTATCTTTCTATATCCTGTGATAAGCACTCACCATATCCTGGGTCCTGTTATCTTTCCCCGATATGATTAGAAAATAGTTCCAAGCCAGTAATAGCAAAAGTGCCAATGGAATCATGTATATCTCAAAATTCCAGACCACAATGAGGAAGATCTGTGGATATAAAAGTACACTGAATCATATTTTATCTCGCAAACATGTAATAATTGCATATGGTAGATGGATTAGTTAGGAAATGTAAACATGTATGATCAACAGTCTGGAAAATTAAGGAAAACAAATAAAAGGTGTTCTAAACTTGGAGAGAAAAAAATATTTGTTTACAACAATTTATTTGTTAATCAATTACACTGGTCTACAAATTTTGGGAAATTATCAACCTCCGAGATAAAATGTGTTAATTCTTACATATTTTGATTAGATGAATTAGAAAACAGGTGATAAAGGTGCTGGTTGGCTAACATTTTGAAGATATTTCACAATAATGAGTTTTACACAGGCTAGTATATTTGCCTACAAGGGAGGGAGGTGTCTGATGATCATGATGCCTCGTAACTTCTCGACAAAGTAAGGTAGAACATTGAACATAGTACCACATGGAAGTGTATAAATGTATCTTCACTTTGAGACTAAAGATTATTACCTAACTGTAATTTATTGTTCTTTTATTGCAAGGTACATTTGTCTTGGTCAGATCTATGCATCATACAGTTTCATCTGGTGGCTTGTGAAAGTGTTATTGCCTAACATTTCCAAGGGACAGTTGCGTGATATTTTTCCTCAGAAGTCAAGATGCCTCAAAACTGTGTAAACAACGCAGATAACTTCTGCTACATTTGTGGCGGGGTTCCATTTGTATCTCTAAAGTGCAGTATGACGGCAGTGGTAAAAAAGGCATACCACCTATATTTTGGATGCAAAATAGGGGATCAGGACAAGAGTTGGGCCCCTCATTATTGTTGCATTACATGTGCAACTTGTCTGCATCACTGGCTAAGCAAGAAGAAAAAGTCCATGCCTTTTGCAGTCCCAATGGTGTGGCGGGAACCCACCAATCCTAGTAGCGACTGCTATTTTTGCATGGTCCCCCCAATTGCAAAAGGGATCTCAAGAAAGAAGAAATGAACTGTAGAATATCCAAACATTCCATCCACACTGCATTCTGTACCCCATGGTGATGGAATAAAGATGCAACCGTGTCGTTTAATATGATGTTAGTGCTTCTCAGTTTTCCATGCAAAAATGAATGGCAAGTTATGTTATTGGTATCAATAAAAAGATACATTTTTAATGATTGGTGTCGCACCATTCTCATTGCTCTATCACATTCTGCAGAAAAGTTATGGTGAATAATTGCACATAATTTTTGTAATTTTGAATTATTTTGATGCAATTTTGTCCTGAAGCGTTATCTTGGAAAATTGAGCTAATTAATACTCAAGACTTAATTTTCCTTTATTAGTGACCCAATTCTGGTAAAATGTAGCTACTTTCATTTCCGAGGCTTTCTCCTTGTAGACCTTATTTCCATGTGTGTGAGCATATGTGTGCACTTCTAATATACACTGTATGTTTTTGCCGTATTAAAGCTTGGAACTGCATACAAGGTAAATTGTATATACCCCATTCCCTCAGCAGAGTTTGGACTGCTGTGGTGTATAAAAAATGCTGCTTGCTGCACTTATGATAAAGAATAACTGGAAAAAGAGAAATGTAATTAACTGAACGCTGTCAGTTTTAGAGCCGGTTCACACTATCTGCGTTCGGGCTGCACTGGTTGTTTATTCCAGCACAGCCTGAACGCAAGACAAAGCAAATTGCCTTGTCAGGAATGGGCTTGGATCACACCACTGTGTTCTGGTACTGTGCACTTGTGACATTTAAATAAAGTTCTAAATAAAAAAAAGTAACAGTGTGATGAGTCTCGATCAAGCACATCGGCACTGTTTGTGTAAACATACCCGAAGTCTGCATCTGTTTTCAAAAAATAAGTATGTGAACAATTCTAAAGTTGGGTATACAAGCTACTATTTCCTTCATTCACGCTGCCGGCTAAATAAAGAAAATAGAACAAGTTCTATTTCCTTTGGCTCACTGGCTGCTAGCTCTGTTCTGCAGACAATTTTCTGACATGCCGCTTTGATCAGCTGATTGAGGGATGCTGGTTGGAAAGGTGCCAACAGGGGCACCTACCCATCAAATTTAGGCCGGTCAAAATTGTATACCTGACTTAGGTGTGTCTATGTGAACAAGCACAAATACAATCATATCTCTACATTAGATTCATCTCTGGTGGTTGGCTACAGTCATAAACACACCACCACATATGCCAAAAAAGTCATACATAAAAGAAAAGGAAATTAAATCAATTTGATAGAATAGGAGATTATCCTAATGTATTGGCTAAATATGACTTTTCATAGTATTATGTGTTTGAATTCTATTTCCCAAATATGAGAAAAAGTTTGAATCCAGTTCGGAATAATTGGATCAAACATTGCTAGATGTGGTCTTCAATTGAGTCATCTTTTCTCCATACATGGCCCAGGTATACACCTATCAGCTATAATAGGGTTAACAAGGCTACACTCTGTCCTTGAAGAGCTAGGAGGTCATTCACAGAAAACAATAATGGGAAATGAGAGGTCTACCCAATCTCAGTAGAATTAAGTACTGCAGGGATCTACATAATAGAAAATCACTATTCTCTTTTTTGTAAATAAAAGGAAACAATCAGAAATCAGTTTCAGAGCTTTTCCAACCTGTTAACAAATGCCCCCATTGCTAAGAAGAGCTATTACTTTGTTATTAACTCCAACTTTGGGCCAGCTGATGTACGTGTTACACAGAATCTAACAATTCAGTGCCTAAACCAAAGATTTTTGCCCTGAAAGCTCTTGTTGTGCATGGCATGGGCCAATGACACCGTTATCTGGGTGGGCAGGATACAAGAGAAGTTTAGAGTAGGAGACAACGTCTAATTATGCAAATTCAGAATGGCAACTTCCTGCTTCCTGTGCGTAATTGACACATTTTCATTTTTTATAAAGTGATTTTGTTTAAAGAAAAGTATTATTGCCATATCAAATTGTGTAATAATTTATATTTGAAATATATATATAGATATGAACCAAAGTGAGGCCATTTACAAAATAGAATTTACTATTGACTCCTTAAGTTGACAGAATATACTAGTTATTTCACAGTTGTACACTAGTTATTTCATGGTTATTTCTTTACATTTGAATATCTATTTTTTAATGGAGCAAATACAATTGGTCCACATCTCACCCTTGAGACATTGCTACTTTTACTTCAATGGTAAAATTATTGATAGCAGAGTAGCAGCAAAGTGCAATGAATTACAATGAGTTCTCTATGAATTCAAGAACAGTTCCACCTATTTATATTACTGATTAACACTTAATCATTATATAATACCAAACACCTTCATCTCACTGGTGTAACAATGTCAGATGAAGCGGAGGATGATGCAAATGTCAAGTCTGGTAAAGCATGCCTGAAGGTCCTTTTGTTGGAAATCAGAAGTGATTAGGAAAAATTCTTCTGCTACGGCTAACAGTAAACATACATAAGAAGAAACGAAGGAATTGCTTTTAGCGGAGCTGTGCGGAATAATAATGATACTAGTGATCACAGCATTTAAAAGCAAGTCATCATGTGTTTCACTGCAGAACGAATCCTGCAGGGCATTCACATGCTGCAAGGAGGAAAAAGGAGATACAAATCCCCATGGTAATGGGATGATTAAGCAATGATTACGCAGAGACTATAGCAAGGTGAATAAAAGGTGCTTGAGCAGAGTTCATTACTGGGACAGATCATAGTATACATTTCAGATTAAATGTAAAATATGAAGTTAAAGGATGTTTTGACCATAACTTATAGCAGTGGGTCTGTTCTGAAAATAAATGTCTATATTACCAGTAAAGTCTGTTTGCTTTCTAGAGAATACAATACATTTATCATTTTTCATGGCCTCATACCTACATGAGTTTACCATGCCCCTTGGTCATGCAGGGACAGGGCACATAGATCTCCATAGATCTCACTAAGGAATGCAAGTGTAAGCACTCTAATACTTTGCATACAGTATATAAGTTGCTTTTAGTGTTGCAAGTAATATTAACAGGCACTACAAGTGCTTGCATTCAAATGCCCTTCCAGAAAATGCAGATGCTTGGACAGCCCCAGGCTTTGCAGAGAATTTGTTATACAACTAATTAATTTTGATTACATTTCCCAATATTAATTGTAAATGTTTTCAAGCATCTTTCTGCAAAAGGGATGAAAAATAGGTTCAAGTTTATGGTGCCCATGACAGGAACAAGCATATCCTTAATCTTTCCTTATTGATGGCCATATAGCATTAATGATGGGTGGTGAGAAATCTGCTTACTGTCAACTAAACCGCTGCACAAGTCTTCTTCCCACATTGGCTACAGGCTTAAGGTGTTTCACATGCAGCTAAACATTCACAGGACTATTCACAAAAGGGTGAAGAGTTTGGAGGAGGCAGGACAAGTGAACAATCTAGGACAACAGAGCTAAGCTGGAAAGTGACTTGAATTGGATAATTTTTCCAAATCAGCTATTTTGACCTAGATTGTTCACTTCTCCTGTCTTCTCCAAACTCTTCACCCTTTTGTGAATAACCCTGTCATTTGGAAGATCTTATTCTTTCGAGTCTATTTTCCCCCTACAAAACCTGATTGCACCAAAAGATGATGTAAAGTATCTCTTTGCTTGCTTTAATTGTGATATATATGGCTAACCTTAAACGCTCCTCTTGCTGATAATGGTACACTTGCAAGTGTTTAAAAACCTGTTTTCAATATGTAAATATATTGTACAATTATTTTCTCCATGCATACCATAAGGTAGAGGATTAAATAGCTTTACATGTTTAATATATGGGTAACTGTAGTCTTATGATGTTTATTAGATATAGAGATCAGTTGAATTCAAACAATTTTACCCATGAATGTTCAGTTAGTTTGTATTTACTTCTAAGCCTAGTTGATAATTATACATGTGTAGTGGAAGAGATAACTCATGATACACAGTATGCATATGCTGCATAATGATTGTGCTACTTTGATCAACTCGTATCTTTATGCAAAGTTAAGAGACAAGCTCTGTTTGAAAACAAATAGAATTTCTGTAGTCTCTTATGAAGCGAAACACCTACATCACGCCTGGTAGCAAGAGACCATCAACCTCACTCAACAGAGAGTGCAAGAAACACAGTGCTAATTTTGGCACATGCAGTAACCCATAGCATTGATTTAGAGTTCTCTCTGCTGAGGTCAGAACACTACAAGCTAAATTCTGATTGGTTGTTGCAGTACTGCTGCACGCAATCTTTGCCTAGTGGTTAGGTCACATTAGGCAGCTGAGAAGCATTGTATTTTTCTTTATTATTCATAGCATATTTTAACTAAAAATAAATGCAATTTAATGCTGAGATGTGATAAAGAAATCAACAAAATCTTCTCTCAATGAACAGTTTTTAAAGTTTATTTCGAAGAGAAAAGTAACAAAGTAAAAGTAAAGATTAAATAAAAAAGTAACAATTAAAAAGGATTAGTGAGGTCTGACAGTTGACTGCCAACACCTAGGTGTTTAATTATAAAATGTTTGCAGAGCCGTTCATTCTACAAAAATCTGACTTTGACATTCCCACCGCACTATGGCCAGGAGCATAGGACTTTCTTTTTAAATACACCCTCTATGGCAGCGGTTCTCAACCTGTGGGTCGGGACCCCTTCGGGGGTCGATTGACAATTTGCCAGGGGTCGCCGGGAGTCTCCCACTATTAGATAGCTATTAGATTATCATCATTATTAATAATAAAAGCTGACACCCTCGGCTTGTGTTATATGGTTTGCCATTTTAGCTGTTACAACAGTGGTTCTCAACCTGTGGGTCGCTGTGGGATTTCTGCTGTGCTCGGTGAGAGTCCTCCTCAGCCCTCTCCTAGCGCAGCAGTGTCAGTTCTCCCACCACGCCACCAGATGTCACTGCAGCAGCCGCGTCATCCCTAAATTTTACCGTTGGGGGTCACCACAACTTGGCAAATGTTACCAAGGGGTCCCGGCCCTAGAAAGGTTGAGAACCACTGCTCTAATGTCTTTACCGAAATGCAAGCTGTTGTGGCAGTTGCCATGCAGGACCTTCCCTAAAACATTAACATTAACAGGGTTATTCACAAAATGGTGAAGAATTTGGAGAATGCAGGAGAAGTGAACAATCCAGGACAACATAGTGAGAATACAAAGGAAACACTGGGGGGATCCTCCATCAACGCTTGTAAGCATTGATAGAGGAATCTGTTCTTTTATTATTTCATTCAGCCCACGGGTTGAACGGAAAAAATAAAATAGAACAGTGTATGGTCAGCTTAAGTAGAAAGCCCGGTCCCCAGCCAGAATGTGGTAGAGAAGAAGCACTGCTCTCTGTGTGGAGGCAGCGGTTTCCCTGCAGAGGTCCGACACACCCCCTGTGGAGTAAGAGCTAGAGCTGTCCAATCAGCAAATCTTATACTCCCAAAACAAGCTTGGTGTTATTACAAGGTTCAAGATACAATACACAATACATTGTACACTGTGTTATACAAACCTTGTGATTTTAGCACCCGCTCACCCCCTCATGAAAACATGAATGATTGATCAGAAAGGTACTTGAATTAGATTTGACTGATGAGTCATTCATTTTTTTAATTACTGGATGGATATTTTGTAGGATTTTCTGCAATGTTTTTATGGCTGTAGATGACTTTATATATGTGCAAACCAATTCCTGCTTTGTAAAATGTAATCAGTGTTTTCATATCCCTCTGAAGTACCCAGTGTGCAAACACAACCTTGCACTATTTGCGTTATTGCCACTATTTCTAATCAGATGGTTTATAAGTAAAAAAACCAAACACATTTCTCTGCATTTCATATATAATTTATACAGGGGACTAGTCTTCTCTGATAAACTGTTACATCAACCTGTGTAGGGGCAGACCTGGTGGCAGTCAATAAGGTTGATTTCTTTTACACTGCAATAAACTGGTCACCCTGTATGCAGGAAAAACTTAAGCTGCCTCCAGGAAGCCATCACACATTGCTTGGAATCTTCCTGAGGGAGACACAACACATTATTACTGCAATGGAATTCTAAATATATGTGACAGCTTTTCTATTTTTGCATCCTTATAATTGGTTTGAGACACTACTGTGGTTTATAGTGGACTGGGGAAATTTCTCGTCTCCCAAAACTGAGCAAATATAGTAAAATCATTTACTATGCAGTTATATTTACTCGTGAATACACTATAGAACCAATAGAACCTCCTGTCAATATCTGAAATATTTGAAGATTTGACATTTCAAAACACAACCTTTTAGATAATAACAAAATGCAAAATGATTTGGTATGCCACAGGCCAAGGCAACCTTGCATAGTTAACTTTGAAATAGTCAGCTGCCTCTGCTCTGTTTAAGCCAAAGTAAATAAATAATAACTTTGAAAAGAGTGAGGATGGACTAGAACCCCTATCAAGTGTTTTTTTTTTTGTCTCTGACCCTGCTAGGTAGATTCAACCTCTTTACTTGTCTTGGTGACTAATGTAAAGGAGTCAGAAAAAAATGTTTTTGGACTACCACCAGAGACTTTCTCTCACTTCCTATTGTGTCTCTATGACAGAAAGTAAAGGGCAATATTCCCAATGGGACACAGAAGAACATTAACCCAAAAGAAGTTTCAACTGTTCCCTACTCCACCTATGTCTTTACATACACATTACAATCTAAAATGTCACTGGCTGTAGAAATGTAGGGTAGTGCAATGTGTAAACCCAATACAACTAACCAGCCCATCTCAAGGACTGTGATGCATTCATATGAGCATGTTGCATTCACATAGATGAAAGTGACAGTACCATTTTTCTGCTTTATTCAAGTGTTTCTGGCGTTAAAGCAGAACTTCTGGCAAATACATTCTTAAACCTTGCAGTGGAGCTTCCCCTGCAGTGCAAGGGTTAAGTGATTGTTTTGTCTAAAGAGCTGAAATAACAAAGTTATACTCACCCGAACCACGATCCCAGCATTCTCTTAGACCGGTCTTAGACCTTGCTCCCCCTCCGCTTCAGCAGTCTAAGGTTCAGTGAGTCATCTTGTTCTATACAGTGTAAAGAATGTGAGGATGCGGAAGGACATTCCATCGCTGGACTGGAGGAGGAGACAGGAGGAGGGAGCGGTGTAGAAGCCAGCCGAGAATGCGGTTAGGGTGAGCATAACTTTGCTATTTTAGCTACCTAGTCAAAATGAACACTTAACCCTTACAGAAGACCAAACAAGAGAAATGTTTCAAGATGATGGTTTCAAGTGTCCTGTAGTATAAAGCCTCATTCACACATCTTATAAGGTCCAGGCAGTGGATACCTGTTGCAAGAATAAGCATAATCTAGAATCACAGAAGAATGTGATCTGCTGCGATGGGGAAGCCTGTACAAAGCAATGATAGGCTAACAGGATCCACAGCTGTTTGCATGTCCCCCAACATCCAGCGGTTATCTGTGGCTAGGGAATAAACAACTGGCCCTGCATGCAGACAGGCTCCTCAGAACACCCCCACAGCTCCCTGGGTATATTTCACCACAAATGTCTAGAGGTGCATAGAAGTGAGGAACATCATTTCAAAAACTGAATTTTGAGGCTTGGTGCAGTGGCCCATGAGTGCTTTATGGTCAATTCTGACTGTCAGGGAAGAAATCAGTCACTGACCCAGAATATGTATACAGCAATTCGAGTAAGTGTAAAGTTCTGGTCTACTCTGCTTTGGGTCAGTAACACCAAAACTTTTGAAGCTAATAATCAGCATGACAATGAGGGAATTAGCATTTTCTTGACCTACAATTGCAGTTAAATGACAGGCCAGATGCCAAGTTTTCTTTCTTCTGATCTGTTGTGTGAAAGAATCTAGTCTGCGGTGCCCATGTCGCTTCCTGCTGCCAGAAGTGACAATCACAGGGTCTTGCTTCCAGTGGTGATATGACATCACAACACAAGGAGCGGCAACAAGACCAGAGCGTGGCTTCCAGTCAATTTCAGAAGAGGTGCCATGAATCATCAAGTATCCCCAAACTTAGGTGAGTAAAAACAAAGATTCTAATGACAGGCATACGCCACAGAACACCCACCCCCCACTGCCTCCATCTATAATAAAATTGTAAAAATTATAAGAATGTATGGATCAAGCTGAAAAAGGTTAAAAAAAAGATACTCTGTACTAATTAACTATTTTACAATGCACTATTTTCTAAATTCAGCTAACGAGAGCTAAAATTGAATATACATTTTCTGTGGGATCTGAAGCTTTTAATACAATGACGAGATGAGATCTTTAGATGGGACAAAAGATGTAAAGAAGAATTCTATCCTCTTGGTCTTTCGTTTGCTTCATCAGAGCAAGAACAATGAACTTTTACATTTTGCTCGGCTTCAAGGCTTATCAATTGAAATCTGCAGTTGAGAGTTTTGATAATGCATGCATTAAATGATCATTCAGAATGACTTGTGAGAGTGTCCCTTGTGTAACACACTTCAAAAAAATAATTTAAGTTGGAATACTGAACATCCTCCTCTTACTGCAAACCTATAAAAGAGACTATCATCCAAAATGATTAACACCTTACAGCTCAAGAAACAAAGCCTGCCCTTTTATAAAGGCAGCTGTGGATCATTAGCTCTAGTGATGGGACCTATGTGATGTGAATTTTTCTTTCTAATTAAGAGATTAAATTCTCTCTCTGTAACTGTCTCTTCGGTGAAAATGGAGAGGTGGAATAACCATTTTGCACAGAAAAAGCGCTTTGCTCTTACGCAATAACTTAAACAGGTTGCTTTTTTAAACCTCCATCCCTGTGACTCTACAGTTTAACCTAATTTTACATTTAGAATGCAACTTTTTTCTATAATGGATAGTACCTTTCTTTTCAGAAAAAATCCTCTGAGTTTATCTTGTAACGTCCTTTTTTAAAGAGTACCTAGACTTTAGTAATAAACGTCAGGAGGAAGAAGTATAGGAAAAGTATAGGCTGTATATAGTGAGTCATGGAGAGTTAAGGCCTACACAAGCCTTGTGCGCTTTTATGCTGTTTGCCTGCTACTATGACAAAGCTAGACAGTTAACCTGTAGCAGTTGGTAGTGACAAACTCAGCTGTAATTCAGCACTTTTGAAAATCACTGTGACACCAAACTCATTTATGACCAAACCTCCTCATGGTGACCATACAGAGAAAGGTTGGAACTTAACCCCTTCATGACTGAGCTTGTTTTTGGTTTCTGTTCGTAAATAATGGGACTTAATTGATATAAGAGGCATACTTAAAATACAACTACATTTTCCTCAGCCCCACCTCTATAGTCCTTCAACCTGATCCAAGCTACAATTCCCCCTATCCCAGTGCATACTTACCTCTCTGTAATGACGGTGGCAAGCTGCGGTGATCCTCAGTACAGGGATTTCCTCCAGTGCTGACTGCTCAGTAACTATCTATAGACTTGAATACTCTACTAGCACCTCTACTGTACAGCTACTACTGAATACAGCTCTATTTATGTCTATAGGGAATTACTGCGCAGGTGCTGTCAGTGCCAGAGGAAATTTCTGCATCAAGGCTGTAAACTATGGACGAAGGGGCTGCTATCACAAAGAGGTTTGTATGAACTGGGGTTAAGGGGGTTCTATTTCTGCTGCAAGTGAGCTCAGATTCTACATTTTAGATGGCTTAGCCAATTAAAATGTTTATACATACTATAAGGAAATATAGATCTGACCATTTACTAAAGATCCTGACAACTATTAGTTTTCTTGATATTATACATGACATCATTCTCATACAAACCATAATAAAACTATATGGATAGTTTTCATTAAAAAATACATCTTTACTAATGAACTACTCAACTGTGTTGAGTTAAGGATGAACAAATATGTCTAGACCTAAAATCATACAAAAAAAATCAAAACAAAAAATGACAATATCCTTACCTGTAAATAAACAACTTACAAAGCTTTGGATGTTTAAACTATTTAGTGTTGTACTTAAATTATTCTTCCCAGATTGTTCTTAAAAATGCAATATATTTGGGTGAAGTAGAGGTTATGCATGTCCATGTCTCTTAATAGTGTGTATGTGTATGTTTGCGTTACATGTGTATGTTTTTTATGTATTTTTTAAAATTTTGTATTTATATTCTAGTATTAATTTCTCTTTTTCACTGTTTTCCTTAATTGTATTATAGCCACAAGGGAGATGATGTGCACCCTTGGTGACAGTATACATACACCATCAGCAGAAAGCCTTTTGTCTGTATATGGGCACATCAAAACACCACACTTCAAGATTTCCCCAAGAGGTGAAACCTGGTTAGATGTCAATGTGATTATGACTATTGCAATACATAGTGGAATAAAAATCCCAGTAAACACAATCACATTTCCTTGGGGGTATGGAGACACTGACAAGCTGCAAAAGTACATTACAGCAATTAGTATAATAAACGTGTGGTCATTGTGTCCTATAAACATTGTAAATTGACTCCCATAACCTGTATTTATCTATATAATATAAACAACATGATAACAAAACAGAAATGTTAATTATAAATGATATTGCTAGCAAATAAAGCAACATGTTCAGTAGAAAGAGAATGAACCATTAGCCAGCCTGTTATTTTTTAATTAGTATCAGGTGTTATGATTTTGTTTACTTCTATCTATCTATCTATCTATCTATCTATCTATCTATCTATCTATCTATCTATCTATCTATCTATCTATCTATTCATCCATCCATATATCTCAACTAGGAATTGAGCTGACCTAAGCTCATTGAACCTAATATGTTAGCTCTTATAGCTAATTCCATTTGCAATTCATCAAATTACTTTGCATTGCCTTGGGTATATATTAGTGAATTTTACATACATAATTTATTTGTGTATGCATGAAATCTTGGGGTTAGATTGCCTCTTTAATAAAAACATAATTTGAAATGTTATAGATACTGCAATTCTACTTATTACTGAAAATTTAGAATAGCTGCCTACAAAATTCTGCTTTCACTGTAGAGGACAGAGCTTACATTGCTTTGGTACCGAGGCTAGAATTTACTTTGAAGTAGTTTCTAGGATAATGGAGTCTATATGGCAATGAATTTCACTTCTTGCTCACATTATCCTTACATTCTCCTGAAAGTTGTCACATAAATGACACTTGATATTTTTGAATAAAAGGATGTATGCCAGAAGCGTTGGCATGAGAACCAGGGACAGCATTTCCAGTAATGGCAGCTTCCATTTTCTCATTACAACCAGTATTCTACCCATGTGCATAAGATTTCTACAATGTCAACAGACCTTAATTTGAAAATTAGGCATTTGTGGTGTATCATATTGAAAACTTTAGCAAAATCCAGATAAACATTGTTCAATGACATTCTTCTATATAAATTACTGCTTATTTCCTCATAGAATATTAATAGGTTGGTTTGACAATGACGGTTCTTCATAAATCCCCGCTTGTTTTAATTTATGATCCCATTTTCACAGGTACATTATGAACATAGTCCCTTGCCATTCCAAGTGGTTATTTAGGAACTCAGGCAGGCAACCTTTGTTTTAAAATGTGTTTTTTTTTTTAAATGGTTGTTTAAATGGTTGGCAGACAGCATTAACTTAAAGGGAAAGTAAAATATGTATTTGCTCGAAACCTAAACATTTACTTTTATACAGTAAATTATACACATTTTAAAATGATGTTATTTTTTTATGTTCTCTCTGCATATAAAATGAGATAAATATTTAATACATCACAAAGGATTCTTAGAGCACAACGGGGTTGATTTAGTAAAGGCAAATAGTCTGTTCACTTTGCAAGGGAATTTGCGCTTTGCACGGGAAGTTTGACTTAGTTTTGGGAATGTGGTGAAACGTCACTAGTGTAAAGGATACCCATTCATGTGCGAGGAAAATGTAAAAAAAAATATTTTTTCTTAAACATGATTGGGTGATGGAAGTCAGCAGAGCTTCGCCTCATTCCCTAAACTAAAGGCAAACTTCTCCTGCTAAGTGCAAATTTCCTTGCAAAGTGAATAGCCTATTTGCCTTTGGTAAATCAACCCCAAAGGGTTTAACCCCTTAGTGACCGAGGCCTTTTTTTGTTTTTTTTATACCCATGATATAATCCACATTTCAGGCCTGAAAATTACTTCAACACATTATATATTTTCTGAAAGTCAAGACCCTGTAGAGTAAAATGTAGTACGATTCTCGTTTTCATACGTAGACGCACCCGACGTGTGTTTATTTGAAGACGTGCATGCTCGTGGGGTGGGGGACTTAGTATTTTTTTAAAATTATATTTACATTTATTTCATTTAGTAATAATTTTAAAAACTGTTTTTTTTAAACTTTACTTGAATTGCTATCACATAAGGGGGCTTACAAGCCCCCCCCCATGTGATAGCAGATTGGCAGTGACAGGTACTCTTTATAAAATATATATTTCCCTCCAGGACTCATTGATGACAGGTACTCTTTAAGGTGATGCTGGGGGTTCACAATTTTAGCTTGAGCTTTTGAGCACTGTAAACAACACACATTTTACAAAGAGAGCAGCCTAGGAGATCAAGAAAAATGTGAAAAGAAGCCTAAAGCTTTATCTACGGCAGAAAAAAAAGTCTACAAAATATTATTCTGCAATGTTTCATATTTACATGACTAAAAAAAATATTTTTCAAAAATGTTACTTTTAAGTGCTGACCATAATAAATAAATATAAAAATAATGCACTGCATGGCCAAAGAAAAAGTTGCCACCTGGACTCGGGGCAGTGATGATCTGGGGTTGCTCCAGTTGGTCAGGTCTAGGTTCAGCAACATCATGTGCTCAAAAAATGAGGTAAGCTGCCTACCTGAATATACTGTATGACCAGGTTTTTCCATCAATGGATTTTTTGTTCCCTGATGGCACGGGCATATTCCAAGATGACGATGCCAGGATTTTTTTTGCTCAAATTGTGAAAGAGTGGTTCAGGGAGCATGAGACTTTGAAATAGGAAAAGAAATTGAGGACACAGTCCTCAATCTCTTTTTCTGCTGCCTCTGTTCTAAATGAATGTCGGTGCCGGGTGGGGGTGCCCGGAATTTTTGTTAATAGCTGACATCAGCGGCTTCTCAGCAGTTGATGACAGCTATTATTTTACAGGGGAATGTCAGGAAAACCCTTGTGGTATAAGTTCATGGTCATTAAAGCGACCATGAGCTTGTAGCGGAAGGTAAAATCCACTGGCGTATGGCATACTGACGTGTTCTGCCGTATGCCATACGTCTGTGGTAGCGAAAGGGTTAATATAAAACTATTTTTTTTCAATGCAAGCAGTAAAGGAGCATGATTTTGCAATCACCTGTAAAGCAAAGCTCAGACTGGTA
The DNA here is from genome assembly GCF_000935625.1 of Nanorana parkeri. Lineage (NCBI taxonomy): Eukaryota > Metazoa > Chordata > Amphibia > Anura > Dicroglossidae > Nanorana > Nanorana parkeri. Next base: position 347,048 of record NW_017306730.1, read on the forward strand.
GAGAAAGGGCAGCACAAGAAGCCAATCAGTTCATGTACTAGCAAGGAAAAAAGTAAAATGAGGAGGGGAAAGCATAAAGATGAGCTAATCATTCTACTGATCCTTTCATTTTCTGTTCACAGTCTGGGGGAGGGAATATTACCGTGCTGCAGTAGAGAAATAATCAGATCTCCTGCCCTGTCAGAACTAGATGGGCAGACATACATATCTTTTGATAGGTAAAACAGCTCCCATACCTAAATGTCATCTGTTTATTTACCATTTTTATCTTTAAGTCTTGATTAATATACTTAGTATTCAGTGAAATATATTGATTTAAAATTATACAGATTTCTGGACCATGTCAAAGCTGTGTTTAGAATGTTTTTAGAATGTGCAAATGTTCACCGATTCTGTAGAGCTGAGGCTGACATAACTTGCAGCCAGAACATAAAATGCACCTCTCCATCCCAGTCAAAAAGCCCAATTATTATGGAAGAAAAGTCAGTGCTTATGAGATTCATAAAAAGAACTCTTTATGTTCCTTCTATCATTTTCCTGCAAGACCTCCTTCTGGGGCACCTGGTGCTCAACCCCTACTTTACACAGGGTTTGCATCATTCAAAACACAGTTGTCAGTATCTCATCCACACATCTAATCCAAAATGGTAAGCTGAGGAATGAACTGTAATAACAAAATAGGCCCACACTAGAGTATTATTACTGGTAGAATTCAGTTTGAAAGTCTGTATATTCTATATTGTTCCTACAACTAAAACACAGGGTCAGGGATGAGTTTACTTTGCACACAACCTACTATAGGCAAGTGCAATACCTTCAAAATATGAATATAAATATTGACCAGGGAAAGATGTAATTATAAATGTTTTATGAACCAGAGATGGTCATTGTCAATTTCTTATTTGCTTGACATATATAAAGATATAATATGGAATTAATAAGAGTAACGATCTACATGCACAATTAACTTTTAATAAGGACAATTTAATCAGAGTAGAACACTGAACAATCACGGCACACAGATAAACCTAACTTTGATTTACTTATCAGGCAAATATTAGCCACAAAAAGTTCTTTCATTTACCATATTAAATGATGATAAATGAGCCTCGCTCTCCATGGCTAGGAGCTAATATCACCATCTGAATAAACATGGGCAGTGTTTTCCCTGTGAAACTCAAAATTCAATTTAATTGCTTTTATTTCAGTGTTGCGTTTTATGGTACAAAAATACCCTGCCTCATTTCTCAGGGGTTCCGGCGCTATTATTCATTATGCATCAGCTTAGAAACATAAAGATTTCATTTCACATTCCCAAAAGACACTATTGAATTGACCATTTAATTTTTTAATTTTTTTTTCTTGTTTTTTTTTTTCTTTCTTTTTTAACATGGACGATATCTTGAACATCCACACTTGTCTCCTCTGGCTGAATGCCATTCTCTGCCTTTGGACAGAAAACGAAAGAGGACTTTGTACTCTTTCCATCCTTCATATTAAACAACCAAGCCCTGTAAGTGGTTAAGAGAAGACAAGCGATGATAATGCTTACACAGCTAAACACGGGAATTTGACATCTTCCCTACAAGAGTGACCTTTCATCTTGAAAACACGGTCAAAATGGCTTTTCAGCATTGCTAAACTTCTTATCTGGATAACCTGCAGTGTATGGTGTTTATTTCATATGATTGCATTAGCAGTAACCTTCTTTCATCAAGTGAAGTCCCCCAATTATTCTGATATCAGATGCCATAGAATATCTTCAACTGTCTGACACCGCAGCTGAAAGAACTGCACCAAGCACATGCATCGTCTGTATTCTTACTAGTTCAGAATTGAAAATGAAACCACAAGCTGGATTCAGTAAATCACATATTATGCAATCAACTGAAGTCCACTTAAAATAGAATAATACAAAAAGAAACAATAACAAAGCACAGAGTCCACTGTATTCTTTTACCTTTCTGTCAATTTGGTATCGTAATGCAGAACATTATAAAGACTGCAAACAACACGAATTACCTTGCTGCATTGGGACTGATTTATTAAAGACAAATAGGCTGTTCACTTAGCATGTTTATTTTCCCATAGCTTAGTGAATGAGGTTAAGCTCTGCTGAAGCATCATCCAATTATGTGCGAGTAAAAATATATATATGTTTTTCATTTTCCTTGATATGATTGGGTATTCCTTGTGAAGTGAATTTTCAGAACATTCTCTAAGCTAAGTGAAAATTCCTTTGCAAAGTAAAAATTCATTTTGCAAAGTAAGCTTGCTCTACTCCTTTAGTAAATCTATCCCATTATGCCTACATAGGTTTTGGAGGTTTTAATTTTGATCCGTGCAAAAATGGTAGCCTTTAAGAGTCTGTGTCTTGAGTTCCAGAATGTCTATGGTAATGCAAATTTAGCTTGAAACAGGTCAAAAAGAGGTCAGTTGCTGGTCATATGCACCTGTCAATAAATTCTGAATGATCTCAGAAGTGTCCTAAAACGAATGTCAGCTTAATGCCATTAAATGTAGGTAGATAGAAGAACCCTCCGCATACCTCACAGCGTTCCCGGCCTATGCAACAGTGGTGCTCGCAGTGATGACCACGGATGGCGCCGTGCAGATACAAGGCAAAAGACAAATGTAGCACATCTTTTTCGCCCTGATGAAGGGACCCTGTGTGGCCCCGAAACGTTGGCATTTGTTATTGTGACGAGCTGTTCAATTAATGGACAAATTGAATGACATTACTGAGTGCTGGTGATCCTTATCTTCTAGCTTGATGCCATTGACACCAGCCCAAAGTTGGTTGACAGAGGCCCTGTCTACATTTGGCTACATTTGTCTATGGAATGTTGCCACTGGCTCAGAATTTTGTGGGGTGTGCGTGTATTTACCGAAGGTGTAATATAGTAAAGCCTAACTAAGAGTTCATTCCCAATAGCAGCGCATACCTGCAGACTTTTTTTCTGTTTTGTACAGAGGGGAAACATTCAAATCTCTATTTTTTTTTCTATTTGTCTGTGCCTTCCTGTCCTGGTGACACCAGAAGAACAAGGGTGAGGGTGTCACCAGGACAGGAAGACACAGGCAATTATTAAAAAGATCTGAATGATGGAGGAAGTAAGGGAAAATCTCCCAGTAATGGCACAGGCAGCAAAAAAGTAATTGTTCTGACACTTACCCACTTTATATAAAACAAAAAAGGTGGACTTGGCCTTTATTATATAGCCACACTGACTTAATTAAAACAAAACTCCAGCCAAAAATAAAAGCAAAATAAAAAACAAATAGCCCGGTTTTTATTGCAGTACTCACCTTCAATCTGGAGTTGTCCCCAGCAGTACTTCTTTTCAGCCACATGATGTCCTTAGTCTTCCAGATTAATTGACGGCTAGCACTATTCAACCCACTTTCCTGAGCCCAGACTGTCATGGATCTTTCCCTGGACTGTGACTGCACAGTGACAGAGAAGCAAAACAGTGATGAACTCATCTCCCACTCTGGTCTCTCCTCCTATCAGAATTCTCTTTGTCAGCATATAAACTTATTGGCTCCATGTGCTGCTTCTTCCTCTTCTACTCTGAGCTCTGATGTACAGAGTCTGCAAGCTGATACCAGGTCAAATTCAGTTACGTACACTGCTTGCATTAAAAAAAATGAATGCTTTAACCTCCTTGGCGGTATTCCCGAGTGTGGCTTGGGGTTCATGTTCAGTACCATAAGCAGTAACACCGAGCCACACTCGGGATTACAGCGCAGGGTCTCTTACCTTGTCCACAATCCCCGCTGTATCCTCCGGCCGATGCCGGCATCCGTCTTCCGCTCCTTGGGAGCGTCGGCGTCGCAGGGGGTCAGAACCAGCAGAAATTTTTAAATTAGAAAAAAAGATAGAACAAAAAAGGAAAATAAAATAAAATAATCAGACCGCCAGGGAGGTTAAGAATGAATACAGATCTGGATTAATTGGTGTATTTTGTATATGCCCGAGCTTAGCTTTAGGAATAACATTTCCTTTAGTAAATCCCTCCCAGTTGCAAAATACATTTTTCTTCACATATATAATTTTTTGTCATTTCCTTTTTATGTATAAATATGGCTGTAAAAATATATATATTTTATATATATATATATCTATA
>NW_017306730.1:351205-368388 GCF_000935625.1 Nanorana parkeri
ATATATATATATATATATTTTTTTTTTTTTTTTCGAGGTTAACTTTTTACAACAAAATCTACATATACAAAAAACATTACCTTCTGTGTATCTAGGTTTTCCTCAAGATAATGTCAAAAATTTAAACATTTGCCGTTGGACACAATAGAAAGTTTATAAACCTTTACACAGTGCACCAATGGTAACATCAAATCTTAGAGAATACAATTTGCTCGAAAAGGGATGTTCACTTGTACAACATTTAAAGCATCAGTTCACAGTTGTAAAAGTTTAAAAATAGCGTTAAAGTACACATGTTGCATTAATAATTGCAAGTATTTTTATGTGATATTTGATATTGAGATATATTATGTGCATTTGTACATTTCTGCAAGCTTGCTGTTCCATATGTTATTTATTTCCCTATACACATTTGTAGATCAGCTCACAGATTTCTGTCCATATATTAGAAAGTGTGATTAACCGGATGAGATAAAATCATCTGGGAACGTAGAGAATCCATTGTTGTTTGGGAATATTGATAAGCTTGTATTAAAAGGGAGTAACCGTCTACGATCAGAATAAATCATGCCAGCACTGCTTGGATTAAGTGGGTTGTATGACGTAGCCTTTCTCAACCAGGGTGCCTTCTGGCTTCCTCCAGGGTACCTCAAAATGTTTGCACATGGGAGTAGATTGGCCAGCCGCTAGCACCATGTAAATGATTGACAGTAATTTAAGGTGGGCTAGAACCCTGCAGAAAAGGATGGAAGTTCACTTCCATACAGGCCTGTTCTGCCTCTCAACCTTTACCAAGCTGCTGCGGCCATGGTTTCTGATGTGATGTTATGACACGGTGAAAGGGGGACTCTGATGTAAACGGGGGGTGCTCTTATACTGTATGAAAGGAGGGCTGTGATTTAAAGGGAGGTTCCGGATGTGAAGGTAGGCTTCTGATGTTAAGCCTTTCTGATGAAAGCCATACCAGACGCTTATCTCGAATAGGGTTCTGATATGAATCTTGGAGGGGGACACACGTAATGCTGGAATAGGATAACTTAATGAATCACAGAGAGGACAGGCTGTTGCTATATGGTCCCAGGGCAAGGTTTACATACACACTTTTTAACCACTTAAAGGCCATAGTGTTTCACCCCCTTCCTGGCCAAAAATCTAAATCCAAAAAACTGCCTTTGTTTTCTTTTTTTCAGGCTGTTTGATGTTTATATTCACTTGGTAATCCTGTAAATAACACGCTTTCTGTCTCTTTGTGGCCACTCCACTGTTTATATGAAGGCAACCATAGTCAGAACCATTCCTATAATGAGGCAGTCTGTGGTGGTTGCCGCCTCCTTTCTGGCTAGAGTGCCCCAGGTTGCTAAAAGCTCTTTGCAACCTGTAAAGGCATGCCTCTGCATTGCCGGGAGCTGAACGTGATGCACTGGCTGGCATCCTGTCCAGCTCCTGGCAACCAGAGATGTCAGCGCATCATGAGGACACACACACCCCCTGGCGTCAGACAGCGAGATGTCTAGAGACGCCCGCGACCATAGTTGTTACACAGGCTTGATTTCAAACATTTCTGAATATCAACACCAGGGCTGATATTTATAAAATTGCAAAGATAAATTCACTGTAATAGAGCTGTCCTGATAAGATGGAAAGGCATGCCCCTGCATGATGTTATTCAAAAGACATCCAATCAGTTCTCTAGATGCATCTTCCCATATATATATATATATATACATATACAGAACATAAATTTGGTTTGGCTGCGGTCAACCACTTTTTATCCACCTCCGGGACCATAAACTCCTTCCAGGCCAACTTCCTCTTCGAAGAGATACAATTTGTACTCACCGACAACTACTTTTCCGTCATGGAAGACTTTTAAATCCAGTTAAAATGTACCGCCATGAGAGCGAGGTTCGCACCTAGTTACGCAAACCTGTTCCTGGGGTACTGGGAGGAGCAATTTATATGGCACAACAATACCTTTGGGGCTAATTTGGTTTTGTATGAATGTTTTCAGAGTATCCAGTCTGTTCAGTGTTGGGCTTATATACACTCGGATTTCCTAATGTGCATGTGAGAAGTTAGCTGCTCTTGGTTTTACCATACTATTAATAAACGTTAATGCACGAGGAAAAGGTGCTGTCTTTATGTTTTCCTTACAGACATCATTCATTTCCGTCTGTTATTTGCATCTTGAGCTATTGATCTCTGTAAACAAGAGGCTTTTTTACTACAGATAGTGAAAAGGAGCTGTGAGTGCCACCTGCTGGCTAAATAAAAAAACAACATAATAGTTTATGTAATATTTCACATTTATATGAATAAAAAAGCAAAAACAAGTCATAGCCATAATATAAAAAGAAATAAGTACAGAAGCACTATAGCATTCTTTAGCCTGTGTTAAACACAATCGGGATCCATAAGTAGGGAGTTTACCCTGGACTCATCAATTAAAACAAAGCTAAAGATTTTGAGTAGATACCTATATGTCCTCCCTAGGAATTTGGTCTTAAAAATGTAACAATGACAGGCTATTAATAATCTCTTGGCATCTATCTACTATGCTGTTACTGATTAGTAAAACATTTCAGTGCTCTTTTTTATAGGTCAGAGCATAAACCAAAAATAATTACGGAAAGATGTTCACATTCTGATGCTGGATTTCACAGGCTCTTACTTGGTAAGGAACAATGCGTTCACTTTGCCTCAAGAAATATGAAACCTTTACAGGTTCCTGTGATCAGTTGCCTTATTACAGTTAACTTCAAGGATCTATCAGACAGCAAAAGTCATCACTGTATTTAGTGAGAACATATCTAGACTTTAACACGGCTAAGCATAAAGTCTCTATGCTGCATTCCTAATAACTGACAACCTTGCTAGATGACACTGCATTGTCACCTAAATGTGCCCACGCATGTGCCAACTAACTACAGAGTAAAGACCTTCTTTGCCTATAACTGACCGGTATGTGGGCTGCCACCGACCTTCAACTCTAATGGATATCCATTTGGATACTGAGCAGCAGGGATTGATAACATAACTATTCATCTTTTCTACATGGCTCTTTAAATGACAGTGATGCAGAAGATTATAGAACTGCTGCAGTCCTTACAACACTTGGTTTATGAGTGATACTAAGCAATTCTGAACATCAGCTTGTTTGACAATATATGCATTATCAACAGACTGTTGTTACTTTAATGTGTATTTTCTCTGCCACAACTTTAAAGGTAATATTATTTTGTATAATGTTTAAAGCAGGGGTAATAAAAGCTAAGCAGAATTCTGTTTTTTTTTTGCTTGTTGAAAAGATCCAATCTCACTTTCTCTCCTGGTGGCTATTTTCACCAGGACTGAAAGTGAGGGAAAAGTGAAAATGTGACCGTTGTCACTGGAACAGGGGAAAGGGTAAATATCCAGATGGGGACGTCTGTTCCAGTGACAAGTGTCAAAGTTGGGATTTTCACTCATTTTGAGGAGTTTTCTGTTCACTTCTTCTAAATGAGAACAGACAGGTTAGCACCTCTCCCTTTCAGCACTTGGGTCCCTGGTTCGAATCGCTGTACTTCAATAATCCAGGTATTCCAGTTTCCCCCCAGGTACTCCCATTTCCCCCAACACGCCAAAGACATGCTGGTAGGTTAACTGGCATCTGTGTAAACTGGTGCTAGTATGTGTGCATGTATGCACACATACATCTTTGAGGGCAGGGAGTGATGTAAATGAATAGTATGTTAAGTACTGTGTAAATTGACAGAGTGATATAAATACCTGTATTAAATAAATAAACAAAACCTCATTATCAAATTCATCTCTGGCTCAGCTCCCCTCTCTGGACTTTGACCTAGGTGCCATCATAGCTGCTATTATTCAACCTTTCTGCATTGTGCTTTGCTTCCTCTTACATGCTCAGCAACTATTTTTGACAGTATTTCAGCATCCAATTAAAGGTATCTAGATGCTAAATTATAGAAAAGGGTGCTCTAAAGTGTCAATACAGCTACTGGCCTTTTTGCTTTAGTTCATTATTGAGCCATATTATTTCAAACACCAGCTGATACACATTTAAGAGAACCTGTAAACAGTTACATTCCCTATTCTGGCTTGTGAATATTATTCCCTAAATGCTAAGTGACTGTATTATATTAATGACATACTCCTTCAGATAATTAACAAGCCAGCAAAGTTTTGCTGGTGTCAATTTATTTGACTTTCTAGAGGAAGCTTTCTGCCAACGGAAGTAAAATCAAGGCACGTCCTTTATACAGGACGGCTGCACTCTGACAGAATTGTCAGCAAGAAGAAAGCCTTTCTGACACCGAGTCAAGAGTTTGCTTTGCTTTTTATTTTTTTCTGTGATTTTTTTTCTTTACACCTTATAACTTCCCTTGACATTTCAAATTACTTTATGGAACTCAAAAGATAAAAGTGTTATGAATTTGCTTTGTGAACACTGACATTTAAAGAAATTTAAATCTCAGATCCTCTGATCACAATCATTAGAGCAGCAACAGATGAAGCTCTGATGTAACACCGTACCACATTACTGTACTTTCTTTTTCTCTAACTAGAAACAAAAAATAGTGCAGTCAAGGATCAATAATAGAAGACAATAAAGGGCAAAAGAAACATGCTGTGTTTGGTGTCCTCTGTGTTTCTGTATGGTGGAGCTCATATACTAGGAAATTGCTATGTTTGTATCTAGCCAAGATGTCCATATGCCATAATATTCAGCTAGAGGACAACTTCAAAGAATAAATACTTATTTGGTTTGAATGAAGTGCAGCAAGGCTGGTCCCAGTGTGATGGAACAGTCACCAATGAGATCACACTTTGCATTGTCACCTGTTCCCTGTCAGATTCTCCATATATACATATCTGTATGTATATATACAGGTGAAACTCGAATAATTAGAATATCGTGCAAAAGTAATTGCAGTAAGAATTTAACTTTTTCGGATAGTGTTTCTCATGCCAGTGTGAAAACATTGAGATGTTATGCTGCCCATACGAGCAACAATAAGATAACTTGTCACAATAATCACTTTAATAAAATAACTATTTCCATAAAATAATTAATAAATGTATTTGTTTGGAAACTGACTGCACTAAATTACCAGTTTCATCCTGATACACCCTGATGGAAAGTCCAACTTGAATCAATCAAATTGATCTCATCCATCTACTATGTCAAACTATCATTTTTAAGCAAAAGATGGTTTCAAACAGTCAAATCCATGATCGATTATTATTCCATCATAATGCATATGGAATGCATTAGACTAGTTTTGGCCCACATACAGGCTGCCTCAGTTACAGGTAAACCTTATGCCAATGGACATACCGGAGTCTGTACTGCAAGCTGTGAGTGACAGCAAACTATTACTACGCAGATAAAGGGTTAACTGGAAGGTGTTGGTCTCCTGGCATCCAAAGGCTGCAGCCATGCATATGAACAAGAGATAAAAGGGATATTATATATCACTGTATAGTGTAACAACCCCGCTAAAATACATTAGGACAGGATCAAAGAAATGCTTTAAAATGAAATAGAGCTATTAGACTCAATGAAGCATATCCCATTTTAGTACTCCATTTCCCCTATATGACTATCCAATTGTTCAGGAATGACCCACGTCTTTGTCTCAGCAGCAGTGGCTGACAGACCATTCCATACATTAATTATGTTCAAAGTGAAGAAGTGAGTCTGATAATGTCCATGCTCAGTTTGTTTATGTTTTACTTCTCGTTTTGCTGCTTTTCTTTCTTATCTGATTTTAATTAAGTACAGTTATACACTATCTATGTGCTATCATTTTTTACTTGAAAAGTAAAGCAATTTTTTTTCTTTTTTACTTATCAGGTAATTTTGTTATGTAGCTTAAGAAATCTAATAAGAAAAAGTTTCAAATTCACTTCCCCACCCAATGATGGTTGCCCTGTGTTGTCTTTGCATACCTTTAGCGCTGATCTCCACTGTTGCCACTGAAATGTTGCCATCAATCACTTGTTAATATTGCACTTTCTATGGCATGCCCTCTAGTGACTCGTCACTCAAACGTTAAGCACTGCATTGTGGGGAGGAGAGGGGCATGTCAAATGCTCTCCCATACCTGAAAGTACCTGTATCAGAGTGCTAGGGGAATGGTGGCAAAGGTAAGAAACTGGAGGGTAGTTAGCACGGGGCGGAGGCATTTTGTTTTCCCAGCAAGCTTATTTTAAGTTGCCCACAAGGGGAGTTTTTTCATCTTTATATTGAAAGGGCCAGTACCTCTCTTCACTGCTGTTCTACTATTACTGATTTCAAAATTTCCAATTACAAGATCATACATGTCAACCACATAAACAGCTCATGATTTTTTCCACAGTAAGAGATTTTACATTGAAGTTATGCTTTGTGGTCTATATTGATTCAAATACTTATTACTGGAGTTCCTCTTTAACAATTCAAGTTAAACTATATGTTTTCTGAATGTTTCTGAAAGTTAGTGTATAAACTGTTCTAGAGTATCCTCCATTTTTATATTTTGTAAACTTTATTTGCTGAGAATGCTGGGCCTAAGTAAGGGGGGGGGGATCTAAGCCAGGGACGTGCGGTTAGGGGAGGCAGGTGAGGCAGAGCCTCACCTAGAATTATGGAGGAAAAAGCTGTCAGCTTCAAGTCTGAAGCTGACAGCTTTTCTCCATTCAGATCGGCATCTAACAGGTTACAGAGCAGGGAAATCTTCCCCGCTGTGTAACCTGTCATGGATGATGTTGATTACAGGCAGCGCTGCATTTGGCTTTTGACAGGTAGTTACTGAGGGACCGCTTAACACTAGCTTGGGGACGGGTCCAAGGCGGGGCTTCGCCCGACGGGGGCAGGGCCTCGGCCGGCAATGAATACGAGGTACCGCACGTCACTGATCTGAGACTAGATAAGAGGGGTCCATTTAAGAAGCTATTTAAGAAGGGAACACATTACAGTATGTTCACAGCTTAGTCATTAAATTACTCAGCACAACTGCACAAGTATTCATATATAATCATTTGTATTTACCTGACTAAAGAAATGTATTTTTGTTATTTTTATATTTAGTCCTGAATATAAATTAAAAAAAGAAACAAAATCACTACAGATTCACTTTAATGTTCAGCTGCATAATAAAATATCGTGTTCAATAACATAGAATGCAGTGTATAAGAAGAACATAATTTATTTCTGATATTTGGACAAAAATTACTTTTTCTCATACAGCTCTTGGGATAAATATTCTACATGAAACAATGACAACAGTAAGCACATCACAGTATTAGAATGGCAAACGTTTCCATTTTTCAGTTTACTAAGAGAAGGTGTCAGCTACAGCAAGTACAAGAGTTAGATCACAGCTCAGGGTCTGTGCAAATCCCTGTGCTTCCTCCACCTCAGGCACAAGCTTTTCAAACATCCTGCGAGAGGAATCTATCTTCAAATCTGGGTTTTGTTTAACTCTCTCTATGCTTAAATTTTAAATACAAGCAACATAGCTGGAAAATTGCACAAAACATTCAAATTTGCTATTTTGTGTTAGAAAAATATATTTGGGCTTACCCAATATGGCAGTATAAAAAGCAACAATAATGTAAAGTCTAGTAAGCACATACATAACTAGCACAATCTATCAAGATGTCTAAGGACAGCATAGTGTCAGACAGACTGTTATGCTTTAAAATAGTGTTTCTCAACCTTTTTTCAGTCACGGAACCTTTTAAGTGTATGCAAACTTTTGAGGCACCCCAGTCTAAAATGGAAATCTAAAAAATGTTGTATGGTCTCTCCAAAATCCATACCAGACCCTTATCAGAGAAAGGGATCTGGTATAGATTTTAAGGGGGAACCCTATGCAAAAACACCAAATTACATTTTTGTTCTCCCCTTCATCTTAGGAGCCCCTCTTCACATCATATTCCCTTTTTTCACATCAGAGTCCCTCTTCACATTAGGAGCCCCCTTCACATTAGGAGCCTTCTTCACATCAGAAGCCCCCCATTTATATCACGAGCCACCTTTACATCAGAAGCACCCCCTTCATATCAGGAGCCCCCATTTCATATTTTTCATATACCTTCCCTTGTGGTTCTCTGCATTCTGTCACATGACATCTCAGAGCCGCAAAGGAAATCGGTGCTGGGAGGCTTCCCTTTGTGATTGTAAGTAATATTTACTCATATTATCTTCTTGCAGTTTGTCCATGTTTGGTATGTGATGTTATTTTTTAGACTGGGTTTTTTTGGACTGATGTACATGTAATTCAGCACTCAACACTTTGGCCTTTCCAAAATTCTGTTAGTTGCTTTATGATGCACATACTGCTAATTGGCAATCAATCGGATATGATTTACTTTTTTAGCTGAGTAATAATGTGTTGGAGACTCCAAATGTAAACAGTTTTTTTTGTGTAATTTCCCTTTTCTTTTGTCTATCCCCTTCATTAATAATTAATGTAATTGCTTGCATATAAAATGTCTTGATGCTTGTTGTTATGCTAGTTTTATGCTTGTTCATTGTAAATGAAAATATCTGATTTGTTATGCTATTATTCTATTTAATGTTTAACATTTTATAAAGCTTTATTGTGGTCATGTGTTTTCCTTTATTTATTATGCCAAAGTTCTTCAGTATAAGAGTGAATTCAAGCAATATCTTCAGATGTGGTCTTCCATGGTCATATAATCCAATCATGTACATATACAATATGCTCTTTTAGAGGAAGTAAGCTTATTACATGTGCCGAGAATGAGACAAAGGTATTTGAGGGGCTGAAAGGACAGGTGCTCCTTGGCTCTCTTCCCACTGTTTTTATTGGCATTTCTTACTCAGCAATTGCTGCAATCTAAGATGTCCCTTTTCTTCCTCTGGGTCTTTTTTCTGCAGCCAGTTTTCTCTTTTCCCGAGTCCCAGCAAAACAGGTGTGGCTTTATCCTCCTGATGTATGACACTTGGCTGAATCAAGCTCACCTTTCAATGCTTGGGGAATATTACACTTCATTGAACATAACTTCCCTTCCCAGACATGTTTGGTCACACTTCAACAAATAAATGTTCAGGCTCTGCTGCATTGCATACATGATGATGCCACAGATAGTTATATAGTCCTATTAGTCAATTGTTCCTTGTTGTCTCTGGTTGAGCTACAAATGTCTTCATTATAATGTGCAAGTGCCATTAGCCTGGCTTAAGGACTACAAAAACCTTTGAGGACATTGAAGGAGAAAGTAATAAAAAAAAAATATGATCTGCATTTGCTTGTTATCATATTATTGTCTTAATATATGTTTTTGTACATATTGATTATTGGTTTAGTTTTCAGAAGAAACAACATTTTTTTGTGCTTTATGGAGATGGAAAAAAGACTGGAAAGAGACAGACAAAAGGTCTTTAAGGGGTCTATTCACGAAGCAGCTGAAGGATCTAGCCGTAACTTCAGCCGATCCTTCGGCTAGCTTCGGCCCCAGGCCCCTTCGGTTCAGAACCGATTTCTTTTGCGGCTCTGAGATGTCATGTGACAGAAAACAGTTGGGTGGAGCTAGCTGTCACTGCTAGCTCCGCACAATCATTTTCTATTTTTATTTTTCTACTTTTTTCACTATTTTTCTGTTCTGCTCTGTTTCTGTTCTGTAGAACAGCCGAGCCAAATGCCGCTAAGCGGCATTCGACTTTTCACTCACTGCTGTTCGGCATCTATAAGAATAGCAGCGAGTAGCCTGCCAGAGGTTCGGCTTAGCCGATCCAGATGTTCCTTCTGCACTTCGGGTCGGCCGAACATGCTTAGCAGGTTCGGCTGACCCGAAGCCACCCGATGTACGGCTGATTTCAGCCTATATACGGCTGAAATCAGCCGTACCAGCCTGGAGTGAATAGCGGAACAGCGTTTGGCTCACTTCGCTTTAGGTTGGTCATTCACTCGGCTGCCTACCGCAGCTTAGTGAATAAACCCCTAAATTTCGATAGATGAGCTTTATACATGGAGTTTTTGACTGCAGAGAAAAATCTGAGAAAAGGGCAACACAGTGCAATTCCCAGCCTGTGTATACAGACTATAAGTGCTTAGAACAGTGCAGATCAATATATGTTGTCTTTTGTCTCTTTTCACCTGTGTGTTATTGTTTAACAAAGCAAAAGAGAGTCATGAGAAGCATTTAATTTCCATAATAAGCAGTATTTTGGCAGTTTGGAAACCAACATGTCTAAGGACTCCAGGTGAGCATTGAATGCATTGGCCAAGAAAATAATTAGCCTGTAAGATAACTGATCCCTACGTCAATAATATCAGCCTGGGAAAATGCAAAAATTCGGTAGCATGGTCTTAAGATGGCCATACACCTATAGATTATCTGCAGATTTTCTATGATCAGAATTCCTCCATCTATGCTAAGTGGGAGATTCCTCCATCCACACAGTTTAGCATAGATGAAGGAATCTGTTGCACTTTTTATATCTGACCATAGAAAATCTGCAGATAATCTATAGCTGTATGGCCAGCTTAACAGTGGTTAGCCTAGTTTTCAGACATGTGTCCTGAATTGGATTTTCATTAGGACATATATGTATGCATTGAGTGTTCTCTCCATGTTTAAGGGGACTTCCCCAATTCTCTTGTCACTATCCAAAAACATGCTGGCAGTTTAGATACCGACTCCAGTTAGACCATCTGCTGGACATGAATACTAGATAGAGGACAGATATGCGAGTATGATCTGGTTTCTAGTGAACTTGTTAATAATTTATGCATAGGTGCACATAGCCCATAAAAAAACTTTTGATATTAAAAAATATAAATTAGGCAAACATCAACTTGACAAGTCAATGATCTAAAGTCTATGCTTACCTTCAGGCTATAGTCCCTTAAAATCCATTCAGCAAAGAATTACCGAGAGACAGGCAGGCTAAAGAGTGCCACTGACCACACATGAACTCCGGTGAAATTGTATCTCTTAGGTAATCTGACAGACAACAGGCCAGCCATATAACCTATTCACACAGTCCTAAAATAATGTCTGCTAGGAGAATGTGAGAGTCTGTTATCCATTTCAGCCAAGGTTTTGTCTACAGGGCTGATCTGAAAACTTACACTTGGGAGTAAACCCATTTGAACTTCAAGTTGAATTCAGGTGGATGAAGCAAGTATATAGCAACAATACTGTTGTGGGAATAATGCTGGTAACAAAAGGATTGCTATTGTTTGTCTTAAAAACGGCTTTTACTCAATGTTTAGAAGTCATATACTTCAATGGGAATTGAGTAGAAGACATGTCTGGATATTGATTATTGTTTATTTATTTATTGTTAGAATCTGAATCTGATAGTGATAACAGCATTGCCAAAATAAAACATTTTAACTAGTGAGAATATATAAAGCACTCCAGTCCAAAATGTATGCACAATGTCACTTTACTAACCCTTGTGGTGAAATACTGTATAAACTACAACACCACTGCAATTTTGGTCAGGGAACCAAGGGCACAATATGTCTAGGGTGCATAGAATTTTACAAATTTACTAAAACAGGTTTGATAGAGAATGAAAAGCCCATAGGAACTCACAGCCAATCCACGCATACAGACAAGATAGCCTTCTCACCTTAAAACAGTTAATTAAGTGTAGTATGTGTAATTTTTTTCTTGAAATCAGTCCCCTGTAATCACCTGTACATTAGTACTCAGACTAGGCAAGAGAGGGTTAGCACAAGAACCCACCAGACTCTTCTGTAGAAAAATATGATGACAGTGAATGTGTGATTGGAAAATAAGCAGAATGAACATAGAGGCGTCTGTGCTGCTTGCTGCTCCTTTATTGTCCAATCAGTGGGATAGAGTGTATTCTTGAAAATTATGTGATGTTGCTGCTGTAGTTTAGAATCTGAATGTGCTCTGTGGGGTCTTGACTAACACAACTGGCTTCATGGAAACAACATTTTTGGCAAATAACAGAGTTCCCTTAAGCATACTCTTAGTTGCTTTCCTGCTGTTCTGCATTAGAAATGACATGTATCAACATTACACTGAAGTATAAAAGCTGAAATGAGCTGCAGAATACAATATTTCTAAGCCTCCCAAAAGAGAGGCTTTATCAGCTTAACAGTCATTTGTATGATGAGTCTTTTCTCTCCACACCTTACAACTACACCCTTTCTATGATTCACCAGATAGGTATACTGCTATGTTGTATGCACATTTTCCTAGTAGTATGAAAGGCCTAGGGGTTAGGATCTAAAACAATCCCAAATGACAGGAAGAGATAAGGATGAGGTCTGAAGGGTTACTGGTTTCTTGCATTAAATATCTTTAAAGTGGTAATAACCCCTTTTAGGAAAAAATCATATAGTGCTGCAGACATTGATCAACAGTTTGTGCAGCGCTTTACAATATAAGGAAGACATTACAATCACAATACAATTCAAGACAAGGTGGTAAGGAGGGCCCTGCCCCTGAGGGCTTACAATCTAAAACAGAGAGATGAAGTGATACATGAGGAGGTAGCTGTGTGGGGATGAATTGTTTGCGAACATGATGGCTGAGCGGTTAGGTTGAGGTGGGATAGGCTTCCCTGAAGAGATGAGTTTTAATATAACTACATTTTCCTCCCTGATGAGCCTGCTGACATGACCACCTGGAATCCCTTTATCATTAACCTTTGTGATATTCCCTTTATCGTTAACCCTTTTGATAATCCTTTTATCGTCAACCTTTTCAGCTATTTACCAGAAAAGTTAATTTCATCAAAATAATGTAATCTTACCTAGGGAGGTGGGATCTGTGAGCTATAAAATGTGTGCTGTTGCTCAATAAAGTGTTTATACACTTGTTCCCCTACACTGTGTCCCGACCAGTGACTGGGTGAATGTATGTGGCTGAGAGAGAGTGTTGTGTGTAAAAAGAGATGCTGTTAGTTCTTGTTTTACCCTAACATTGATTCTGTCTGATGTTTAGGGTAAAACTTCTACTCTTACTTCCAGCGTATAAGGAGCCGGCTCCAGTTGGGGTACAGGCATTGCCGTCACAGTTTAGTACTACTTTAAGCCCCAGTTGCTGCACGAATATAGCTCATTATTAGGTGTCTGCGGGGACAACGGGACAACATAATTTTATTGAAAATAGGGTTGCAAAGGGAAATCAGATAAGGAAAAGCTCCCACCATGCCGCTACTGCATATATTAAAACATGTATTACAGATATGTCAAACTTAAATGGAACAATGGGTCAAATCTTTGAGGGGGCATTTTGTGTACTGTGGGGTACCTTATGTCTACTGAGGGCTGAATCTACCTAACTCCAGAAAAAAAGGTTATAGAACTTAATGCCATAGTAAAATTGTAACTTATATTATATATTGCTAGATAAAGAGGCCATAAAACATTTCCTGAAGTGCTTAGATGTAAAATTATGTAAAAATGTGTAACTTATCTACTGGAGAATTGCTGGGCGCATTTGTTTATTTTTTTTTAACCTTAAAGTGTATTTCCACTTTTGCAGCGAAATTGGAATAACACCTATTTTATATTTGTCACATGTTCCCATTCACATAACATTAGCTTAAAAAAAAAAAAAAAGCTTCTTGCAGTTTAAATTGCTTTTACTTGTGTTAGGGCGTAAAGGGTTAACATTTCTTCTTGCTTCTATTTCTTTGAAATATTAGGAGGGGCTGTGTTGGGTGATGGGTTTGAACTGGCTTGCCCATTGTATTAATAAAGCTTATTAGATAAACACAATCCTCAAATTTCAGTCCCAAGCCTTTTCATTAGGACAGACCACTGTGAAAGGCCTAGGGACCCTAAGAAAAACCTGGAATCAGCCATCTTACCTGTTTTAACAAAACACCTAAAAAGGTAAGAATTTTGCTTTTTACAAAGTTGTTATTTCATTATGCTGTGTGAATAGGAACACATAACAAACATACAGAGGGGTTTTCTCAAATTTGACTACAAAATGTGGAAATACACTTAAGGCTGAACACCAGGAAAATGGCTATATACACAGATGAAATAACACCTGTTTTACTTGCCATAGGATTTAGTTTTTACTTTTTTACTTGCCAGAGGATACTGATAGCTGTCCATTCAGACCTGTGATTTACACAGACATTTCACACAGAAGAGCCCCATATGTCAGGGCAGAAGACCAGATTTTTGTCTACTGCAGTTAAGAAACAGGTACAGGTCTGGTCCCTCCACCAGAATGCGACTGGACAGTGAAAGGAAAAGCAACAGACTGATGAGCTCATCTTTCTGTCACTCTTGCCTCTCTTCCTATCAACATGTTCCTTGTTAGCACATGAGTACTGCAACACAACTGAGTAGCTCTGGGAACTGCTTCTAACTCTCCCAGTCCTAGCTGTGCTGTACAGGGGATTGCAACATGCTGATGCCAAAACAAATTCAGGTACTCGAAGTGCTTGCTTTTAAAAAATACAGATCATAATGTAGAAATTAATACAGAGCTGTATTTAGTTGTGTCTTTTATAAGTTCAGCATTATATTACTGAGGGTCACAGAGAAGGAGCTAGAGGTCCATAAAACACTAGTCTGCTACACCTGATTATGAAAATGTAAAAAAAAATAGTCAAAATGTACAAGATGTATATTATAATATCTGATGAAAACTATAAATACTGCACCACAGCAAAGGACCTGGGAGCCCCAGTACATTATATTTGTGTAAGCTCGTTTGGGCAGGGTCCTCCTCACCTACTGTTTCTGTATGTCAATGATGCTTGTCAGTCTTTCTTACTTGTCTTGTCTAAACAATTGTACAGCGCTGCAGAATATGTAGGCGCTATATAAAAAAATAATTGTAATTGTTTTTGTGAATGCCTGAAAAAACAAGTGCGGTGACTCCTAGTGTAAATTATAATGGAGTCACCAGCACAGCATGGCAACAACATCACACTGCTCCCGCAATTATGTTATCTTTGCATCTGGGGCCAGCCAACTTCAGGCTGCTATTCACATTATAGCCTCAAACAATGTAGTAAAATCTTTATGCCACATATTAGTAAGAAATAAACTTCAAGTGCAGTGTAGACAAAGTTTAATTTTAACCACAAAAGCAGCCACTGTCCATCAGTTATATTTGCAGATGTGCGTCCTAAGGGTAACATTTTATGTAACAATAAGTATCTTATTCTGACCTCTCTAGTCCAGGCTCTCTGGTATCATGCCCCTATACACCTTTTCGGTTCCTGTTCCCTTTGCTAAAAACAGGTGCACGCAGTCAAAATGGGTTACCAGATTTAAAATAAAGAAATACAACCTGTCTACCCTCTATATCGTTATCATCCTTAAGACGCTGTATCAAAATACATGTAAATAATCTCCTTGTAAAGCTGGCCAATCAGGCTTTTTTCCACAGCGCGCTGGCCATGTAAAACCATGAATGTACTCTTTGACTGCAAGTCACTATCTCTGGCCACTGGCTGCTTGAGTATCAGGGATGAGGTTTCAGGGTAACTGTGGATGACCTTTGGTTTTTTGTTTTTTTCTTTCCTCAAGGTCACACGTAACAAATTAAATCCTTTCCTGCCTCAGCACACTTAATACAGAGACGCAACTTGATACAGAAGTAAAGTATTTATTTTTCTTTCAACTTGCTTGTTCATGGATGTCAGCAATCATATACAACGGGAGATGTCTTGATTAGGAGATAACCACATACACTCTAGTTACACCGCTTACAGCCATCCACAACATGCGGTTATCTTGTTTCCATGAAATGTTGAGAGGTAAGCACTGAAGGCATGTTTAATATCTTCACAATAAGAAACAACAGACTGGAGAGGAAGCAGAGGATCTCTTTTATTTAATAAGGCAAAGAGCAGATTTCTGTAACCTATAGCAATCAAAATGTCTCTTTCAGTGGTTTGAGTAAAAAACAGGAATGTGATAGGTTAAATGTATAACTGCACATTGCACATTATTTGTATCTGTGTTGCCTTATTAAATAAAGCTCTTGATGGACATATACTATACACATAAATACATGCAAAGTTACCACATACATGCACTAGTGTGGCCCCTTTACATGGAGCCAATACATGCACTGTAACCAGATATATTTACTACCATGGTCCCCTTGCTCTTATTATTTTGGTTTCCCCGAGGCTGCTTTGGGTCAATATGAGCTTAACCTCTTAAAAAATTCACCTGCTGCTTTAAAACAGCAATTCAACAACTATTTCAGCCGCAGTGATGCTTTAAGGTGATTGGTAGGTGTGTGTTCATTCAGGCAAAGCCCATAATCTGAATTGATCATCTGTTGGGTTAACACTCATGCTACAGAATAATCTATAAGCCTGATACGCTATAAGAAAAAGTACAAATGTTTGCATATGAACAAACAATTGCCCAGCGTTGCACATGTATCTGTGCCTTATTCACGCTCTTCAATATGATGCAAGGTCATGAGCATCTCTCTAGTAGTATTGTTTGCAAATAGACAATTAGCATGACTGGCAATAAAACACCCAAGTGCAACACTCTTGTAAATTAATAAACCACACAAAAGAAGTTTGCCCAACTCTAGTCAATAGTTTTTTTTTATTATTAAATAGAGTGAAAAGGCGTTAGGTCAGATTATTATTGCAGTAATTTCCCCTCACTTTTTATCCCTTGGACCCCAGAACAAGAATTGAGGGTACAGAGGGTTATCTGTACAACGGGGTTATCCTTCCAACACCAGTTGTCCCTGGTCCGGTCAGGGCACCACCTGCAATGAGTTTGCATGTGTTCCCTATGCTTGCATGGGTTTTCCTCCGGGTACTCCGGTTCCTTCCCATACTCAAAAGATATGCTGGTAGGTTAATTGGCTCCTGTCTAAAAAGGGTTAATTCTGTCTGTATCATTATTAGAGAGATTTCTTATAATTTCCTGACCCTCTAACTCCTCCTCCCATAACAAATTCTGACAGCAATAAATACTAGGTCATTGATGCCTGGATGTCCAGACCAAATTTAGCAGTGTCAGTATGATTTGGTCAACTTGACTATAACTTTATGACTAATCTACCTACCTAAATGATTTCTACACTGTTTTGTAAAAAATATACAAGGTTTTTATTAAATGCGCAGCCCTGCACACTGCTGGTGGTCCAATAGGATGAATATTAATGTTCCCTTAGCATGGGCCTTCATGTGGACAAAAACGCTAATTTGCAAATTGTGGTCCGGGAGG